>NC_057864.1:293040324-293342824 GCF_019393635.1 Dromiciops gliroides | reverse complement strand
TCCTTTTTCTGCTACCACCAGCTCCTTTCTGAACCAAAAAGAAACAGTTTTCCCTTCCTTTGAGTGGAAGCGTCCTGCAGGACCATAAGAGGAGCAGTCCCCACACACAGCTCCAAGCTAATTGGCTGGTAGCATTGATTGACATGACTTACAGGCAGTTCTATGAATAGAGGCAACTTTCCAGGATGCTAGTCACATGCTTTTTATCAGGGGGCAGCACCTTGGTGCTCATAATGTCTTTCTCAGCAAGGAGTGGCACCTGGGTTCTCACACTATACCAATTGTGTAGCCCTATCAAAAAAGGGAAATAAGATTAACCTTTTTTAATGGAACCATGCTAGTTTGTGTGTGATCTTTTCCTTTTCTACATATTTCTAACCATCCCTTTAATAGTACATTATAAAATTTTGCTATGAATATATGCCATGGGGTATACAAAATAAGAATAAGACTTCAGGATATTTACTCTGAAGGGACTTACAATGTTATTAGGGGGATTAAACAAACATACATAAAGGTTTAATAATAAAACAAGTTTCAGATTAAGAACGAAATTGTGCAGACCAGATTTGAATGTGATAAGTGTTACAAACAAAGGAAGGTTAAGTAGGCTAGAGTGTTTGGGAAAGGCTTCAAGGAGGAAGTGGGGTATGATCTGAGACTAAGAAGGATAAAATTTCAATTGTTTGGAAAATGGGGAGAAGAGTATATGGAAACATGGCAAAAATGAAAAGGCAGCTGGGTGGAGAAGTAGAGTGCTAGGATTTGAACCTGAGTTCAAAACCATCCTCAGACTTTTTTTTTTTTTTGGCGTAACAATGAGGGTTAAGTGATTTGTCTAGGGTCACACAGCTAGTAAGTGCCATGTGTCTGAAGCAGGATTTGGATTCAGGTCCTCCTGAATCCAGGGCTGGTGCTTTATCCACTGCACCATCTAGCTGCTCCCAACCTCAGACATTTACTAGCTGTGTGACTCTGGGAAAGTCACTTAACCTTTGACTCAGTTTCCTCATCTGTAAAATGATCTGGAGAAGGAAATGAGAACCCACTCTAGTATCTTTGCCTAGAAAACCCCAAATTGGGTCATGAAGAGTTAGGACTGAAAACGACTAAACAACAACAACAATAACAACAACAACAAATTTAAAAATCACTGCAACTGGAGTCAGAAGACCTGCCTTATTAATTTTATGAACCTGATTAGCATACTTCATTTCTCTGGGTCTCAATTTCCTCATTTGTGAAATAAGGGGGTTGAACTGGATTATTTTGATGATCCTTTCCAACTCTGAATCTATTATCCTTATGTGACTTATGTGTTCTTAACTAAAGGATCAGAGGTTGGCCATAGCATGGATTTGGCCTACCAGAAAATATACAATCTGATTCCTGGCAGAAACGGAAAATGCTTCAGTTCCAAGATCCTTGCTATTAGTGTTTCATGTCTCATTTCTAGTTATTTGATTTCCGGCATTAATCTTTAACAACTTTGCTTTTGTAGAGTATATATGTGTTCACCATATGGAACACAGGTATACTCACATGTTTGCTTAAACGTATCTTGCAGGGAATAATAAATACATTTTTCTGCAATCTTGTTGACTACTCTCTAAGAGAGACTGATTTCTGTCATAAAAAGACTAGGAAATTGGGAACCATGGAGTTGACCTACTCTACTCTGCACTAAGAGGAAATAAATTCTCTCTCTCTCTCTCTCTCTCTCTCTCTCTCTCAAATATCTATCATCTATCATCTATCTAGCTCTATGTCTCCTCCTCATATATTGCTAGTCTAGAGGAAATTATTTTTTGATTCAAGTTCCTTTCCTGGTTACTAGTCCTTGACAGCAAAGGAATGCTCTAAGCATCAGAAAGTTTAACTCCCTTCCACCAAATGTTAATTACACAAAGACCATCACAAATATTGAATAGTAAATAAATCAATTTTTCCAAGTCAATAGCAAAAAGAAAAAAAATAATTTATACAGATTAGAATATACCAGAGATATTTGAGCTCATCCAAGATATATAGCAATTCCCTAATGTCATCTAAAGGGAAATCTCTGAAGTTTAGCAAGCTAGAAATCAAGGACACACACACACATACATATGTGTGTATATATGTATATGTATATATGTATCCTTGCTCAAAGCCAGATGTCAGAAGCACCCCTTTTCTCTGTCAAATTCTCATTGTCTTTGCCTCTTACTCAAGTAGAATGAGTAACCATTCTCTCTGCAGATATAGATGTTGTTTGTCCTTTGATCTCAAGGATCATGCCATCGGGATGATGTCATGACTTGCAGTCAATTGCATTTAAGTGCGGGAAGGCTCTGTGCAAGGTCACCAACCTCACTCTTTCCTCCTGAGCCATCTATGTCTAGTGGCAAGATATATATCAGGACAACATGAGATGGGCTCAGATATTTTAAGGCAACTGAGGTTAAGTGACTTTCCCACAGTCATATGGCTAGCAAGTGTCTGAGGTGAGATTTTAACTCAGGGCCAGTGCTCTATTTACTGCGCCACCTAGCTGCCCCACAGATATGGATAGTCTTATGCAAATTCACTAAACTTGAATCCCAAGTTATACTTTGAACTCTGATACCTGTGTAGGCCCTGATTCCTGATTACCTAGTAAGTTTCTGATCTCCTTCTTCACCTTGGACTTTATTAGGAAGTTTGCTTGCATCTATGTTAGCCCCATAATTATAAATCATACTGTCTTGGTTAATGGTGGTGAGGAGGAGATGAGAGTTATATTACTTCATTCTTGACAATTTGTTGGGGCACTTAGAGTGGTTGGATGGCTAAGTGCATAGAATGCTGGAGTTGGACTTAGGAAGACCTGAGTTGAAATTTTAGGAGCCTCAGATCCATACTACCTATGTGATCCTGGGCAAGTCACTTACTATTTCTTAGACTCTGCTTCTTTATCTCTAAAATATGGATAATATTAGCGCCTAACTTAGGATTCTTGTAAGGATCAAATGAGAAAATATATGTAAAGCCTTTTGCAAACTCTAAAGCACTATATAAATGCTATCATCATCATCAATTGTTATTTTTTATTATTACTTGGCTGGCTTCCAACCTCTTGTCTCTACCTTGACTTTTATTTATGAGTACCCTTTGGTTATAACCCATTGCTGACCCAGGCTTCTACCATGTCTCTTAAGCTTTGTATTGATTCTTCTAGTCATGAATTTCTGCCTGATTTTCATGTTTTGCTAGGTCCAGAATTGCAAGGGCAAATACAAAATTTGCAGACCAAATAAAAACTTTGTTGAGCAATGATTCCTAAAATTTATTTGCAAGTTTTTACTAAATAAGTAGAAAGGTTACATATGCTGTCAGTTTCAGGTTATGTCTTTTTTGAGGGGGCAGGGCAATGAGGGTTAAGTTACTTACCCAAGGTCACACAGCTAATAAGTGTCAAGTGTCTAAGGTCAGATTTGAACTCAGGTCTTCCTGAATCCAGGGCTGGTGCTTTATCCACTATGCCACCTAGCTGCCACCTTCAGGTTATGTCTTAAAAATATCTGTAAAAGAGTATAGCTGTATCTCCCATCTGGGGGAAGCTGGAAAGCTCAGTGCCTACAGCTCTGGGTTTGGAGTCTTTTCTTTCTCAAGCTTCTGGCTCAGCTGTATTCTCCACTGGAGCATGTCTGTGCTCTTTCATGAAGAGTAAGAATATTTAGCCTGGGTACAGCCTCTGAAGCCTCCTTATTTTTCCTTACTCAAGGTCTTGGCTCTAAGCCCTGCTACCTTCCAAGCAGGAAGTCCAAGAGTAAGGTTATCTCAGCAAGGTAAAGCCCATAAGCTTAGCCTTTCCTTTCAACCACTTCTCTTGGTTCAGTTCTTAGTTCCTTCAGAGGACAGGGTGATCTCATGCTAATTTATTGTGACTGCCCTATATACTTCCCAAATATTCTTCTTTGCAGGTTAAGCTGTGACTATTTATGATCACTTGCCCAATAATCACCAAACATTTCTGGTGTTCAGGTTTCCCCAGATTTTACACTCTAAATTGTCCCTTTTCCAAAGTACCAATGGGTTTCCTTGTTGCTCCTAGCACATCACTCTATCTCTTGACTCTGGTCATTTTCAGTGGATGTCCCACATGTCCAGAATTCTCCTCCGTCTCATCTCTACCTCTTGGTTTCTCTGTTTCCTTCAAGTCTCACCCAAAATCCTACCTTCAGCACAGAGACTTTCCTCATTTTCCTCAATATTGGTGCCATTTCCCTGAAATTATGCATAATTTATGCTGTGTATATCTTGTTTATTTATACATGGTTGTTTACATGCTGTCTCTCTTATTATATTTTTAGCTCCCTGAGAGTAGGAACTGTGTTTTTATTTATTTCTTTATTTTTTGTATCCCCAGCACTTAGTACAGCTCCTGGCTAAAAAAACAACAACACTTAATAAACAAATTGTTGCTTGATTCATTATCCATTTATTAATCCAATTTATTTTATTTTATTATTATTTTCTATTACTTATCAATTTATTAATTGATAAGCAGGATAGTATTCAGAATAGGGCAACCAGGATGGTGAATGTCTTTGACTCCATGTCCTCTGAGTACTGGCTAATGGAACTGATTGGCCTGGAGAAGAGAAAACTCAGAGTGAACATCATAACATAATCATGTTATTTGAAGAATGGTTATGTGGAGAAGAACCTGTACCTTTTTTCTTTGACCCCAGATGGGAGAAGCAGGAGCAAAAGGATGAAGTTGTGAAGATGTTCATTTAGACTTGATATAGGAAAAACCTTCCTGACCATTAGATATGTATAAAATTAAAATGAACAGCCTAAAGAAGTGGTGACTTCCTTCTCTTTGGCCCTTTCAGATGCTAGATGACCACTTGTATGACATATTTTTGTTAGACTAGATGGCTGCAAAGGACAATGAGTCAATCAGACATTTTTAAGTGAGCACTTACTATGCACTAAGTACTATACCAGGCACTGAGGATACAAAGACACAATCAAAACAAATCTTGACCCTGAGGATATTACATATTAACAAGAGTGACAATATATACATATATAGGTATATACAACTTCAAATTCTGTTATGCTGTGGCTAGTAGGTTCATGCCAAGGAAGTGTGTGTGTGTGTGTGTGTGTGTGTGTGTGTGTGTGTGTGTGTGGTCTTAAATTCAGGATCAGCAGGGCTTGGTTGAAGGAAATATGGGTGTTTTGTATAGGGAAAAGAAGACGTGGGGAATATAGTCTGTTTGTTCTGTTTAGCCAGAGAAGGCAGAATAAGAGCCAATGGATGGGACTCAAAAGTGATGCATATTTTTGGTTTCTGTGGAGAAAGGAAGGAAAGGAGGATATGGGAGGATGATGGGAAGATAAGAGGTTAGAAAAGAGGAAGGATGACTTCTGGGTCTTTTTCCCAAAGAAATCATGGAAAGGGGAAAGGGACCCCCACATGTACAAAAATATTTATAGCTGCTCTTTATGTGGTGGCAAGGAATTGGAAGTTGAGGGGGTGCCCATCGATTGGGGAATGGCTGGGCAAGTTGTGGTATATGAATACAATGGAATACTATTGTGCTGTAAGAAACGATGAGCAGGAGAAGTTCAGAGAAACCTGGAGGGTCTTGCGTGGGCTGATGATGAGTGAGATGAGCAGAACCAGAAGAACATTGTACACAGTATCATCAACATTGAGTGTTGATCTACTGTGATGGACTATATTCTTCTCACCAATGCCATGGCACAGAAGAGTTCCAGGGAACTCATGATAGAAGAGGATCTCCAAATCCAAGAAAAAAAAAAAAAGAACTGTGGAGTATAGATGCTGAATGAACCATAGTATTTCTTTTGTTTTTGGTGCTGTTGCTTTTTTTTTCTATTTTGAGGTTTTTCATCATTGCTCTGATTTTTTCTCTTATAACATGACTAATGCAGAAATAGGATTAATGTTATTTTATATATATATATATACATATATATAAATATATACATATACATACACATACATAGATATATACACATACATACATACATATATATATATGTATATATATACATATATATATATATGTATGTATATATATATATATATATATATATATATATATATATATACACACCTATATCAGATTACCTGCTGTCTAGGGGAGGGGGGAGGGAGGGAGAAAAATCTGAAATTGTAAAGCTTGTATGAACAAAAGTTGAGAACTATCTTTACATGTAACGGGAAAAATAAAATACTTTATTAATTGAAAAAAAATTTTACATGTAATTGGGAAAAATAAAATACCAAATAAATAAATAAAAAAAAAGAAAAGAGGAAGGATGAAGAAGAAAAGAAGGGAAAGAAAGGGAGGAAGAAAAGAAGGAAGATGGGAAAGAAGGGGAATAAAGAAGAGGGAAGGAAAGAGAGAAGAAAGAGGGAAGGAGAAGAAAAAAGGAAGAAATGAAAAAAGAAAGAAATTTAAAAGGAAAGAATAATCAGGCAATTAGAACTGACAAATATGGTGCCTTAGGAGTCAAGGAATTTCTAATACTGGAGAAACTAAAGAAAAAAAAACTGGATAACTGATCTTCAATAATGTCATAGAAGGGCTTCATACTTCTCTTAGGGGTTGAACTAATTTAACTCCAAGGCTCCTAGAATCTCTGAGGAGAAGTTGAATGAAAAGATGTTCATATTTGTTGCAACCCAATTAGGTAAATATGTTATATTTTAAAACACTAATTATATGAGAAGTAGGGCTGAATCTTTTGTAAAGTTCCATGTCCTTGAGAAGTTTCATAGGACCTCTCTCCCTCTCTCTCTCTCTCTCTCTCTCTCTCTCTCTCTCTCTCTCTCTCTCTCTCTGAAAGCACAATAAAAATTCAATGAAAATCACCTCAGAGCCTCAAACATAAAGGTCAGAACCTTTTAACTAGAGCTGAAATGATATTGGTTGCCCATGAGGGTGTCAGAGGCCTGGGATAATGTTTTGGATGGCTAGTTCCTCTTAGCAGACCAACGGAAGGCACACTCTAAAAATCTGTTTGGAGGCAGAAATGAATTGGGAGAAACACCATTAAAGGTCAACTTTTGAAACTTTTATTATCTTACACAACCATCTGCTCCCACCAAAGTGCCTTCTTCCTTGTTGATACTAGAAGAAATGTCAACATATGATCAAAACTTTTATTTATGTTTATTTAATACTGGAAATAAGAAAGTATTATAATTTATAGATTTTTAACATAAACGTGTCCTCTACTATTCCTTCTCAACCTATTATGTCTTACTAAGGTCATAGACACAAGGGCATAGTGGGTTTTTTTTGGGGGGTGGTGGTTCTGAAATGATGTTTTGTGTCCCAAACAAGCATTAACCTTGCATATTAAATTTTTAATGGAGATGATTTATTTCAATCTTATTCTTTACTTTTGGATTCAGAATATGATAAAAATATTAATTGTTATCTTAACATGGTACCTAATACTGCTGTCTTATGAATTTGTCATCCACATGTACAAAAATATTTTAACTGCTCTTTTTGTAGTAACAAAGAATTGGAAATTGATTGGATGCACATCAATTGGGGGACGGCTAAACAAGTTGTGGTATATGAATGTAATAATGGAATGCTGTTGTGCTGTAAGAAATGATACGCAGAGGGATTTCAGAAAAACCTGGAAAGACTTACATGAATTCATGCTGAATGAAATGAGCAGAACCGAGAGAACATTGTACATAGTATTAACTACAGTTTGTGATGATCACCTGTGATAGATTTAACTCTTCTCAGAAATACAGTAATCCAAGACTGCCAAAAAAACTTATGGTGGAAAATGCTCTTCATATTTAGAAAAAGAACAATGGAGTCTAAATGCACACTGAAGCATAGTATTTTCATGTTAGTTATTGCTTTTTTGTTATTGTTCTTGTTTAGTTTTTCTTGCATTTTCCCCTTTCTTTCTGATTAATGTGGAAATATGTTTAATATGATTGAAATGTATAACCTATATCAAATTGCTTGCTGGTCTCGGGATGGGGGAAGGAAGGGAGGGTGGGAGAAAAATTTGGAACTCAAAAAAATCTTTACATGTAATTGAGAAAAATAAAAAAGTAAAAATAAAATAGAAAAATTAATTTGTCTTTTTGGATTTTTTTGCATGGCAATGAGGGTTAAGTGCCTTGTCCAGGGTCACATAGCTAGTAAGTGTCAAGTGTCTGAGACTGGATTTGAACTCAGGTCCTCCTGAATCCAGGGTGGGTGCTTTTTCTACTGCACCACCTAGCTGCCCCTTCTCTTTTCGTCTTGTAATCTTGTTCTTAGTGTACTTGCTGCCCTCCCCAAACAGACATTTTGAACTGTTTGATTTAATTATACACACACTCATATATATATATATATATATATATATATATATATATATATATATAGTTTTATATATATATAGTTTTATATATATATAGTTTTATATATATATAGTTTTATATATATATAGTTTTATATATATATAGTTTTATATATATATAGTTTTATATATATATAGTTTTATATATATATAGTTTTATATATATATAGTTTTATATATATATAGTTTTATATATATATAGTTTTATATATATATAGTTTTATATATATATAGTTTTATATATATATATATATATATAATGTGTGTATATAGCTAGAAATTATCCTTGAAAATGACCTTATAAGTCATCTAGCCCAGCCTCCTCATGTTACCAATGAATAAACCAAGACTGAAAGTAGGGTAATGACTTGACATTTAACACCAATCCCCCCCAATTCACCCAAATGATCAAGCAATTATTAAACACTTTCTATGTACCTGGACTTCTGTTAAGTCCTGGAGATATGAAAACAAACAAAAAGTCTACCCTTACCATATAGCTCTTAGCTCACCTTTTCAGACATTTCATATAACTTTCTTTCCTCTACTCTATGTATAGCCCAATTATCTTACTCTGTGCTTCAAACTTATCACTCCACCCATCTCTACATCTTCACAGAGGCTACCATTCATTCTTGCCCATTTCTTCCTCAATTCTACACCTTAGGTTCCTTAGCTTTCTTCAAGACAAATTTGGATACCACCTTGATTAGAAAGCCCTTCCAACCCAATTTCACCTCAATTGTCCATATTCCCTGCCTGTTTATATACCATATTCCCTCAGCAACATATAAGTTTCTCGAGAAGAAAAATTGTTTATTTTTTGTATTTGTATGTCAAATGCCCAGCATAGTGCTTTGCATTTAAATATTTATTGGGTTTCTCATAATGACATAGAAAAATTGGTGGCAGAACAACAACCATAACTCTGGCTTTTTGAATCTTAGTCTACTATTTTCTCAATATGCCACATTTTCTAACTTAGACATTTAACACCTCTGCCCATTCTGGTTGAGTAATTTTCCTGAAGGACAGCACCTTAGAGAGGTATTCAGCATTAAGCTTAGTGGTCTCTCAGGTGATTAGAAATCATATCTCTATCACCTAGAGTCAGTTAGGTGGTACAGTGAGTGTATAGAGTGCTGGGCCTGGAATCAGGAAAACCTGAGTTCGAGTCCAGACTTAAACCCTTACTAGGGTGTGTCTTTGAGCAAATCACTTAACCTCTATTTGCCTCAGTTTTCTCAAATGCAAAATGGGGATAATAATGATATCTACCCTACAGGTTTATTGAGAAGATAAAATGAGATATTTGTAAAATGCTTAGCATAATGTCTGGCATTTAGTAGGTGCTATATATAAATACTTATTTCTTTTCCTTGTATAGGCAGGAGACAGTATCACAGGGCTGAATCTCAGATATAACTTCCACCTATTTGGGCAGAGCTGTTAACATAAAATTAATTATTTTAAATTAAAGCATTCTGTTGAAGAACATTAAAAAAACAGTAAAATTAAAGTGTCTATCATATTACCCTTGTATATGTGTCTGTTCCTAGATGTATTTGTCTTGTCTATATGTAAGAAACCAAGGCAACTGGCCAAAAATATACATAATATTAAATTCGGGTTTCATCTGACCAGATCATGTTCATCTGACAGTCTTCTGGCTAGATTTAAAGCAAGGCTTGTGCTCTGACTCTTAATGGTTTCCTTTTTTTTTTTTTTTCTGTTTTATTTATTTGTTACATGCACTGAATATTGTCGGATTTCCCCTTTTGTCTTTCTTTCCTTATTCCAGGTAGTTCTATATAACCCTTTCATTTCTGCTTCCGATAATCTTTCACCCCAGCCTGGGCCAAGATGCAGAGAAAATTTAAATGTTAGATTTTGGTAGGTCATTGGGAAACTTGATGAGGATGTCTTAACAAGTCCAAAAACAAATTGAGTGATCAAAGAGAGAGAGCTTTGTAAAAACCATAAAGTGTCAGGTGAAAGATCTCTTACAAAAGCACGAGATGAAAGAGAGGTGTAGAGAGATGTGTTGGAAGGGGGAAATGTTCACTACAATCAAATAAAACAATACAAACTTTGGGGGGAAAAGATGAAGGAAAAAGATATAAGCAAATTGTGCTCATTGACAAGGGTGGATTCAGTCTGAGGAGAGGAAAAAGAACTGATATATAGAAAAAAATTATCAACAAAGCTTTTTTTTTTTTTTACAAAAATAAGTATTTTGGTAGAATAGAAAAATATCAAAAATATAACCATTTAGTTGAAATTTAGCTTCCAGATCCTTGGCTAATTGTGTGGGTTTATTTAATTAAGATTTTCTTCATGTTTTGCTTGTATTGATCAGTCTTCAAATAAATCAGATATGTTTGTATATATTTACTCATAGATTCTAGTATAAATAATATTTATTTGTAAGTGTGCCATGATATTTTACCTAAGAATGTTTGCATTGCTGTATCATTCTATGTTCTTCCAAGCAGGTTGTAAACTCCATTAGAGCAGACATTTTGTCTCCTGGTACCTTTATATCACAGTGCCATGACATAAACATATGCTGTGTTTATTGAGCATCAAATGTACACTTAGATAATTGCCAAGTCAGTTAGAGTTGGCAACAGTGATGAATGTAAGCTGCTTGAGGTCAGGGGCTATGCCATTTTTTTAACCTTTGTAATTCTAAAGCCTAAGAACAGTCTCTTGCTTTTCTTCATATATGACTTTCCTTATCCCATCTCTGTGTCTTTGCACTGGATGTCCATAATAATAACAACAAAATTAATAATGACAACAATAACTACATCTAGCATTTACGTTGCACTATAAGATTTACCAAGTGATTTACAATCTTTATCTCATTTGATCCTCACAACAATCTAGGAGCTAGGTTTCCAAAATTTTTTTAATAAAGTATTTTATTTTTTCCTGTTACATGTAAAGATAGTTCTCAACTTTTGTTTATACAAGCTTTCCAATTTCAGATTTTTTCTCCCTCCCTCCCCCCTCCCCTAGACAGCAGGTAATCTGACATAGGTTTTATATATATATATATATATACACATAATAACATTAAACATATTTCTGCATTAGTCATGTTATAAGAGAAAAATCAGAGCAATGACGAAAAACAACAGCACCACAAACAAAAGAAATAGTATGGTTCATTCAGCATCTATACTACTCCACAGTTTTTTTTCTCCTGGATTTGGAGATCCTCTTCTATCATGAGTTCCCTGAAACTCTTCTGTACCATGGCATTGGTGAGAAGAATATAGTCCATCACAGTAGATCAACACACAATGTTGCTGATACTGTGATTACTCACATTTTAAAGATGAGGAAATTGAGGCACAGAACTTAGCATGATTTGTCTATGATTACACAGCTACTGTCTGAGGCTGTTTTTAAACTTTTTTTCCTAACTCCAGATCCAGGGCTCTATCTATTCTGCTACCTGGTTTTCTCCCTAGAATACCCCCTTCTCATCTTCACCTTTGAAATCACTGGTTTCTTGAAAAACTTAGCTCAAGAAGGCTGAGAAGAAAGACAAGAGAGCATAGAGACCAGCCCTCTTGCGTAATTAGGCAGCAAAGAGACCAGAGAATTTTAATTTTCCAAAAGAAAATCTATGAGATTTCTTCTATCTTATAGTTACTAGGAGTCAGGAATTGTATTTTGGGGTTCCTGATATCTTAAGGATCCCCTTTTTGTGACCCAATGATAATTAGGACTGTATACTCTAGGCTCCCATTAGGAAGTGGATTTAGGTATTTCCCAGGTCCAAAGAGCTCTAGTTGAGCAAGGATGGAGTATGGAGTGTATCCCACAGGCATAAGAAGATGTTGGATTGATTTCTTATATTAAATAAAATCTGTTTTTATGCCTTTCTTCCTACCTGATATTTTCCTGACCTTATAAGTAAAGGCATCCATTTCCCCCTAGAGTGAATCTTTTTATTGATATATATATATATATATATATATATATATATATATATATATATATATATATATATATATATATATATATTTAAATTTGCGGAGCAATGAGGGTCAAGTGATTTGCCCAGTCATACAACTAGTAAGTGTCAAGTGTCTGAGGCTGGATTTGAACTCAGGTCCTCCTGAATTCAGGCTGGTGCTTTATCCACTGCACCAGCTAGCTGCCCCCTAGAGTGGATCTTTTTGTACTCTACTCAACTTATCATTGCAGCTTTTGAGAACTCCCTGATTACTTGTCTGACTTTTAATTTGGACAACACCCTTCACTTCTTCCTTCACTTTCCTCATATCCTCATCTGTAGTGTCTGTTAATTGACATACATTTTTGGTTTATCATCCCCCATTCCATCACTTTTCTTCTCTACCTTAAGACCTGGGACTCTAGTCTAAAAGCTAAATAGCCCACCCAAGTCTATCTTCTTCCTTCTGTTTCATCTCACAGAAAGGCAAAGGCTCCTTCTGAAGGCTCCAGGGCTACAGTTGCCCAAATATGCATCCATTATTCTTGAAGAGGACCATGACATCAGGGTGATGTCATGACTTGCAGTGAATTGCATTTAAGTGACGGAGGGCTGTGAAAGGTCACCAACCTCACTTTCTCCTCCAGAGCAATCTGGGTCCAGTGGCAAGATATACATCAGGATGTCTGGAGATGGTCTCAGAAGTTTGAGAAAACTGGGGTTAAGTGACTTGCTCAGGGTCATACAGTTAGTAACTGAGGTGAGATTTGAACTCAGGTCCTCCCAACTTCATGGCCAGTGCTCTATCCACTGCTTCACCTGGCTGCCCCCATTATTCATTCTATCTACACAGCAGAAGGTACTCAAAATGATGCGCTTTGTAGATTATGTATAAATGTCAACACAGTTCTCAAATGATGACATCCTTGTCCAATGGTAAACAAATGGACATACTCCTAGAGAAACAAATCATATTGATCTCAATGTACTCATTACAAACAAAATTGGAAGAAATAACGAAGTCAAATCTAAATATTCAGATGGCTCACAAGGTCTCTTTGGAAAGGCAAAGAAAGAATTCTTGGAATTGTTTTTCTTGTTCACCCAGGGGTGACAAAATACTTCATTTCATGAGATGAGTTCATGTCATATTGCAGTGTTTATGACAAGAATCTGCAAAAAGGTCTCCTTGATAATAATTATAGCTTATGTATCAATGTATTTTGTAGAGGGTGAAGAGATAGATAAATCCTATAATGAGCTCATTAAGACATGCCAAGTTAAATCAATATATAGTTAAGCAAAAATATGTTAATAAGTGGGGACAGTGAAAATATCTTTAAAAATATGGATTAAGATTGAAGACCAAGTGAGGCTGAAGATTTTTAGCTTGAAGAGAAGTCTCATGGATGCTCAATAAGCACTAACCACCTATCATGGACCAGGCACTGTGCTAAGAGATGAAGATACAAAGAGAAGATATTTCACCTCTTGACCTTGATAAAACAAATAGTCTTAATTAGCTCATAGGCCCATAAAGATAGAAGGGACTTTAGAGGCCATATGGTCCTACTCTGTATTTTTATAGAAATTGAAGATAAGAGATATTAAGTGCTTGTCCATGATCACAGTAAGTATCAGAGGTAGAATATGAACCTAGCTTTTTCTGCCTTGAGGTCTCATACTTGATTTAATTAAAAAAAATAGAAAGTGATGGATTGAGTGGGTACTGAATAACATCACAAAAATGAAAATGATTATACTTGGACAGGAAATGATTACTGATGAGGAAGTAATTTCTGAACCAACAGTATGCATAAAAAAATAAGAGCACCAACTTATTAAAGCAAGGATAAAAATTAGTACAATCCTAGAAGAATAAAAATGAGAAAAATTGCCATACCATGAAAACAACTCCATCCTGATCTCTTTAAACAAGTCCTTGATGCTAATAAATGAATGAAAGAAAGGGCAGATTCAGACTACAATAATTTAATAAGGAAGTTTGTCTGATCTAAATTATTTACTAAAAGGAGGCCAAAATAGACTAAGGAATACCTTAGTTAGCAAGCATGTGACTGTTTTGCAAAGTGGAAAAATAGGGCAGGCAAGAGTAACACTGGTCTATAACATAAATTCATTTGAACAATCTTATACAGAAGAATGATAAAAGATTATGAACATATTAGGGATTAAAACCAACTTTTTAAAATTAATAAAGTATTTTTTCCCGTTACACATAAAGCTAGTTCTCAACTTTTGTTTATACAAGCTTTCCAATTTCAGATTTTTCTCCCTCCCTCACCTCCCTCCCCCCTCCCCTAGACAGCAGGTAATCTGATATAGGTTATATATATATATATACACACACACACACATATACATAATAACATTAATCATATTTCTGCATTAGTCATGTTATAAGAGAAAAATCAGAGCAATGATGAAAAATCTCAAAATAGAGAAACATCAGCACCAAAAACAAAAGAAATAGTATGATTCATTCAGCATCTATACTCCACAGTTCTTTTTTTCCCCCTGGATTTGGAGATCCTCTTCTATCATGGGTTCCCTGGAACTCTTCTGTACCATTGCATTGGTTAGAAGAATATAGTCCATCACAGTAGATCAACACTCAATGTTCATGATACTGTGTACAATGTTCTTCTGGTTCTGCTCATCTCACTCATCATCAGCCCACGCAAGACCCTCCAGGTTTCTCTGAACTCCTCCTGCTCATCGTTTCTTACAGCACAATAGTATTCCATTGTATTCATATACCACAACTTGCCCAGCCATTCCCCAATTGATGGGCATCCCCTCAGTTTCCAATTACTTGCCACCACAAAAAGAGCAGCTATAAATATTTTTGTACATGTGGGTTCTTTTCTCTTTTTATGATCTCTTTGGGAAAAAGACCTAATAGTGGTATTGCTGGGTCAAAGGGTATGCAGAGCTTCATAGCCCTTTGGGTATAATTCCAAATTGCTCTCCAGAATGGTTGGATCAGTTCACAGCTCCACCAACAATGCATTAGTGTTCCAATTTTTCCACAGCTTCTCCAACATTTATTATTTTCCTTTTTTGTAATTTTAGCCAATCTGATAGGTGTCAGGTGGTACCTCAGAGTTCTAAAACCAATTTAAAGGAAGGTTGTTGAGAGACCCAACAAACCACAGTAATCTGGAGGGCATTTAAAGATGAAGTTGGAAAGAGAATATCAAAAGAAAGACCTGTAAAGAATTTTTTTTTCTTTTACTTTTTTCACTAATGAGGATGGTAGAGCCCACCACACAGGCTTTAATATCATAGTCTCAGGAGTGCTTATAGAAGAAAGAGAAATGGTATTCAAAAGAATAAATAAAGAAAAACAACTAATTTAGGCCAAGTGTACGGAAAGAAGATCCATTCTGCGACAACATAATTGCGAATGGTTTGAGGAATCATTTCAGAAGATATCTGAAGTACAGGAAGATAACAAAGGCATGGGAAAAAATCTCTCTTAGTCCATACCCTAAAGAATATTTCAAATATTTAAGCTCTTTTATATGTCAAACCCATAGTTTCACATAGTCATAAAAAACCCTAATGTGAAACCTAACTTTTGAACTCCTTCAGGTTTTCTCCCTTAAAGATTTTCTGCTACTTAAGCTGAAGTGAGAAAGGCTCTTTTGAGTCCCATCATGCCTTTGGCCGCTAACTACAAAGAGTACCCTGGAGTTTCATAAGATTAGAGGAATGAGAGGGAGCTGCTGACCCTTTCCCTGTAATCTTGCAGGCAGCAAAGTCCTTGTAGTACCTTCACTGTATGCCTATCAGCAAGTCCAAGGGGGTGCAATGGTTGGTGGTTGGTTAAACATTCTAAGGTAGTTGCTTTCTCCTCTGCACTAAAGCTCTCACCACCAACAAAGCCACACACCTCTTCCTAAAATAAATTTGCTGACTACACAATTTCCCTTCCCACTTTGATTCTGATCTGTCTTCCAGTTTGTCCTTTCTAGATGGTACAATTCATAGCACTTTAGGTAAAGATTCATTTTCCTTCGACATATTCCCTCCAGTGTGATGGAATGAGAGACAACAGGAACCATCCCCTTTAGGAGCTCAGTTATGTGCCCTTTTATCACCAAGGTGACTGGGCCATCTTACTGGCTTCCATAGAATCCCAATACATCATCATCATCCAATTGCCCTTGCAAAGCATATTCTTTTATTAAAATGCCTTTGACTCCCTGCTCTTTCTAGTATTTATCACACACCATGGTTCCCACCACCAATGACTAACTACTGCTACTCTGGGCCACATGTTGTGGAGAAGAGAAGTAGACCACTGAGTGAGTGCCCTTGGGAGATGGCTGGAGACCAATAAAATAGATAAAAATACTTGCTCTACAACTGAGGAATCATGTAGATAAAAATACTTGCCCTACCTACCAGTCAGGGTTTTTGTGAAGAGAATAATTTCTTAATGGTGTGGAAGTATGAGAAGGCATCATTAATGTTAGTAGTATCATGATTGTTATTAAGATTTAATAAACATTTATTATAGGGGACCCAGTCTTATATATTCAGTGTGGTACAGTAAAAAATAATGCTGGATCTGGAGTGAGGGAACCTGGGTTCAAATTCCAATTATGTCCTTATCATCTCTGTGACCCTGGTCAAATCATTTAACTTCTCTGTTCTTCAATTCACTCATCTATAACTTGATTGATTTGATTGTTGGATCAAATGAGTTGTGTTTTTTTTTGGGGGGGGGCGGGCCAATGAGGGTTAAGTGACTTGTCCAAGGTTACACAGCTAGTAAGTGTCAAATGTCTAAGGTCGGACTTGAACTCAGGTCCTCCTGAATCTAGGGCCAGTGCTTTATCCACAGCGCCACCTAGCTGTGGATAAAATCAAATGATTTTTAAGGTTTCTTCCCACCTTGGATTTGGGAGCCTATTTAAACAGCTGCAGATTTCCTGTTGCCAGTGGTGAACAGAAACATCAATTATTTTTCTTTTGAGTAAGATTCTGCTCCATTTGCTATAATGCATGCAAAATAAAGGTCATTGAGTTTCTAACCTAAAACTTTTCCAATGTATTTTGGCATTATAAATATGCAAAAATGTGCAAGAACTGGATGTTGGAACTCTTCTGAGCAAAGTTACCAAGTTAGCATGTTAAACTAAACTGTTCATACTTCATTTGAGATAATAAACAGGGATTGTCTATGGTTAACTAGGGCCCCTTTCCCCCAGCTCTATCTGTCTGGAGAAGAGGCTTGTCTCACATTCTCTAGAAAGCTAGAATGTTAGTCATGCCTGATACCCCTGCTCCTTTGCAAAACATTCTGACCAGCTCCCCACTGGTGTGCTTCAAACCCTGTCCGAGCTTAGGTGCTGTGTTCCTTATTTATTCATTCACTGCTTTCACTCTTTTGTGCAGGAGCTATCTTTATTGCCATGGAGATAGCTACTCAATGAAAACAACCTTCTGATTTCATCTTAGTCACTCCCACAGTTACTGTCATCTCAGGTTTATTCTGGCTTCTGCTACTTTTGAACAAGGGAAAAATTAAAATGTGAGTTTATACACTATTTCCCCCTGCTGTCTTCCTTTGACATCTCTTTTTTTTTTTTAATGTGTCACAGGGTGAGCAGATGAAGCCCTTTGACCCAGTGGATGATCTGTGCTATATTTTGACTTGCCACATGCCTGATGGATTTTAAACTTTCTCCTGAATCCTTCCTAACAAGCTAAACTCCCTAGATTGGCACACTACCCTCACTTTTAGGAAGGTGTTCCTGCCACCTTATGGTACAATCGTCATCTTTTACTTCACTTTCAGTACTGTAAACAAGTCCTTGCTGGCTCCGGAGGATAAACAAAACTAATCTCTGTTTCTATTTTCCATATGTCTGGCCAAGAAAGGTATCTCTCCATGACATCATTCCATTTCATCTATTTCCTTCTCATGGAGACCTCACAGCACTTTTGCCTGTCTTCTTTCCTCTGTGGTCACTTCTCTTACATCCCTCCAGAGTCCATCTTTGTGTCTCTTTGCTTACTGCAGCTCAGTAATGAGTCATGGAAACACCTCCAGCCTTGCCTCTTTCTATTTATCTTACCATCCTTATCCTGTTATTTGTCGGCCTCCCAGCTGCCCTTGAGTAACATGACGCCTTTTTTAGTTGCCTCCTAAGATGTTATTTTGGCTGTCCAGCTTTTCCATTTTCAATGAGTAAGCAACAGCACCCCCTTTCCAGCCTTAGACATTTCACTTATTTTTCCTGCAAAGGAAACTATGCAAAAGGCCTATCTGTGTTATGAATAGTGTAATAGTGCACTGTGCTAAACATAATTAGTCTCCAATTAAGGTTTCAAATCTAAAGTGCCATATTATCATTCTCATCTCACTTCAATGCCATTATCATTTAAACTCTGCATCCCAGAGGAATGCAAGAACATTCTTCTTAGGCTAACTTCAACACCTGAATTTAGTTTACCTTAAGGAGCTTGAAATATTTATCTCATTTAGCTAGACTGTATTTCCACGTAGCTGGATTGCTATTCATGTACATGAAAATAAACTAACTCTACTAGAATTTAGATGAGGAATCAATTCACTTTGGGGAAACATCAGGTGGCTCCCACATCATGAACCAGGCAAATTTCCATGATGTCAGATGACTAGACAGAGATTACAGAGGGGGCAATTCACTAATTCACTGAGATTCTTTCCCTTTTCAAATGTATAAAAATTTCCTCTTCTGGACAGTTCTAAAGTACTTGGGGCTTTGGGAGTTAAGATAGTAAGTGCTTAATAAATGTTTATTGATTGTTTGATATATAAATACAGTATATTGAAAAGAACAATGATATGAATACTTTTCAGCTTTGTGATCTGGGAGAAATCATTTAACCTACCTAAGAAAAGAATGCTTATACTTCTGACTTCACAGAGTTATTATGAAGTTCAAGTGTTATCACATATGCAAAGTGTTATGTAATTGAATACACTGTACTCAATCAGACAATCCACATTTATTAAACAACTACTTAATCAGTCAATGTACAGGCTTAATATTATACCTACATATTACCGGATACCATATTAGGTTATTGAGAATATAAAGACAAAAGTGCACCATTTCCTGCCCTCAGGGAGTCTATATTCTATTGGGAGAAACTATACAAACACACACAATAAATGCTACCTAGTTTTCAGGGAGAAAGAGAATTAGTAGTCTGAATGAATTGGAAAGGCTTTATGTGGAAGGTTGAATATAAGATGAAGTGAGATTTGAAGAAAGCTAGGGATTCCAAGAAGCAGAGGTGAGGGAGCTGTGCATTCTGGGCAAGGCAGATATTGTACAAAGGCATGGAGATGGGGAATGGAGGACCATGTCTAAGGAACAACAGGACTCTACTGTAGAGTTTGGGAAGGAGAATAATATATAAGGCAGATTGGAGTCACCAGGTCTTTAAAGACCTAGGCCGAATGGAGGAAATTTCACTAAATCCTGGAGGTAATAGAACCACTGAAGTTTGAGGAAGGAACTCACCTAGTCAAGTCCTCTGCTTTGAGAAAATCATTTTGGCAGTTGGGTGGAGGATGAATTAAGGAAAGGAAGAAATCTGAGTGGGTATTGTAGTAGTCAAGGTTATAGAAATGTATTTTTATTATCTTGGAGGATTAGTGGAGATAATTAAAGCTATGGTGTTTGATCCAGCATGCCTAGAATAGAGGTAATTTATATTCAAGTATTTTCCAATGTTACAAAATTATCCAATTTACAATTGTTTTATAAATCAATAACTAGTGATGTGGGTTAGTGTTCTCATCACACAGGTGCTTGATGCACAGATGGTCTGCTTTCTGACCCAGGAATGCATGCTGTTTATTATAATCAGTCTGGCTATTTTTGATTGAATGTCAGGGAGCAGAGGAAAAGGCATTTTCAGCACAGGATGAAGGGGAATGAAGGAACAGCACTTTATAGGTTTGATTTGGGCACAGGAGGAGGGTGAAAAATAGAAAGTTTACAAAATGAGTGATTAGGGAAATTGGCAAGATTCCACTTGTTCATCCATTGCTCCATATAAGCATATGGAACAGTGTTAAGAATTTAATTGTTATTGAGAAATGGAAGCATTGGGCAATGCTAGCATGCACTATGAGGGACATTAAACAGGAAATTAAAAAACTCAAGGAATCCAACATCACTACCAAGCTTCTATTCCTAGTTTTCCATAGGCATTTAAGAAAATTGTCAACCTTGCCTGAGTAACTTTGTTGTACTCCTCCCTATACTCTGATACTAGAAATAGTGGCTGAAGACAGGGTCCTAGATGACTGTCTCAGACAACAGTCTACCTAACCATGCTCTTACTAGCTATATGACCCTGGTGAGTCACAAGCTTTCTGTGTTTCTGTTTCCCTATATACAAAATAAAGGAGTTGAACTTGGTGACCTCTGAAGTCCTGTCTACCTCTAAATCTACAATCCTTCAAGTCTTATCACAGGCTGCTCATTCTAAGGCTAACTCAATACTGCTCCCAATAACCATTTATTCTTGACAACTAACACCAACCAATAGAGTCCCACAACAGGTAGCTGGTCTACAATGTCCAGTCTCAATGCTTTCATGTTGAATAATTAATGAGCTGAGGTGAGTAAAAATGTAGGCATGATAACCAGCAAAAGGTGATCCCCATTTTCTGGTCATTGTGTCACCTTTCCCTCTAAAGGTAGTTAAATACTTTTCTCTTCTACCCTACCATTAAGGGGGAAACACCTCAAAACATTCTTAGGCAATCCTTTTGTGTTAGTGTTTAGGACCCACATACTGCTGTGTGAGGATTAATCTTTTCAGTTGCTAGAGAACAGAGCAGGTGATGCCTAATGGTCCTGCTTGATTAGTGCTTTTTCAGTTCTCCGTGCTTCCCAAATTATTCTTTTTTTCCAGGGCAATGAGGGTTAAGTGACTTGCCCAAGGTCACAGCTAGTTAAGTGTCAAGTGTCTGAGGCCAGATTTGAACTCAGGTCATCCTGAATGCAGGGCCAGTGCTTTATCCACTGCCCTACCTAGCTGCCCCCTCTCCAATTTTTTCTGATGGAATTAAGGGCAACACATGCTTAAGAGTTATTGATATCAAAGAATCTCAAAGAGGAGGTTGGGCTTCTATCATTACTCATATGCAGACTTTTGAGTTCTGTCTCTTCAAATCCAACAGGGAAAATCAGGGTCCCCCACTCTTCTAAAAACACAAGGTTTCTTTCTCCTGCTCTGCACAAACTACTACAGGGGTTCATGTTCAGGCTAGGGAGCTTTGAAAGTACCATTGATTTCACTAGTGAACATGAAAGGATGGATAGATCCTCTAGATCCTATAGTAGAATAGAGTAGAATTTCAGAGTAGAGTAGAATTTAAGATGTAAACTCGAGTCAGGAACATCCCTGAAGATCAGTCATTTAGAACTCTGAATGATTGGTGTGTTGGTAAATATGAGTAATTCTATCATACCAGATCACCCAGATTCAAGAGGTAAATTCATCCATGATCCTTATCTCCTTCAATGCCTTCTACACCTTTAGGAACTCAGCATATAGGTGTTTTCCTCATTACATCATATTGCACTGGACTAAAAAAGATAAATTCTTCCAACAAATTGGCAAAGATAAAAAAATAGATGGAAATTGTTGGTTTTGGAGGAGCTATGGGAATACAGGCACATGAATACAGTATAAGTGAAGCTGTGAATTGGTCCAAACATTCTAGAAAGCAATTTGGAATTATACTAAAAATGTGATTAAGATGTCCGCTTTTTTTTGACCCAGAGACCCCACTGCTAGTTGTCTTAGAGGTCAAAGACAGAAAGAAAATTGCCACATACAACCCAATATTGTAGCAATACTATTTCTATGGCGGTAAAGTAGATGTTGATCAATTGAGAAATTGATGAACAAATTGTGATATTTGAATGTAATGTAATATTAGTGAACCATAAAAATGAATATTGATGGTTCCAAAAAGCATAGAGAAACATGAATTACTGCAGAGTGAAGTTATATGCAAAGACTTTCATAAAATAAATGAAAAGAAAAAATTAAAGTTGAAAACTCTGTAATTATAATGAACATATTTCCCCCCAGAAAAGGAATTTAAAAATCTATCTGATTTCTTTCTTTGCATAGGTGTGAAATTATGAGTATGGAACACTAAGTATACTGTCCAACTCAGGTAATATGTTGCTTAGTTTTAATGAATGACTTCACCCTTTTCCTTCATATTCTTTGTTATAAGGGATGACTTACTGGTTAGGGAAACTGGATGGATGAATTAAAAAAATAAGGTGATTAAAAAAACAAAACAAAACAAAAAACCAGTAAACTTTGTGCTTTTTATATTAGCTATGTGACCCAGGGTAAGCCACCTAACCTTTGTGTTTCAGACAAATCCCTGTAATGTATCTATTAACTCACTAGATTTGTGATTTGAATTAATGGAAGACTTTCCCACTTGGGAAATTCCCTTTCAGACAATATAGTTAGAGGTTGAAGCCCTGGTATAAGGTAAAATACAGTAGGATAGTAATTGTTTTATGTTCTGGTTAAAGCATTCCACCTGCTCATTGATTTGAAGATGACAAAATGTTAATAATAGCTGCACACTGAACGGCTTCAGGAATACACACCAGATTTGTAGTTTGAATTGTGGCCCGTGCTCTCATGTAATTTGGTCAAGCAACCTGCGCCACTTTGTGATTTATTTGGACAAAATGATGATCCATATGTAAGTCAGATAACTACCCTGAGGCATGAAATCAGTCATCCTGCTTCAGAATAATATTAAGCCAGCAACAGAATTGTGTTGCTCCCTTGATATAGTGACACATCCATCTAGCCATTCATTCATTCATTCATTCATTCAGTGATCATTTATTATACATGCAATTTGCTAGGCACTGAGGATTCTAAGACCCAATGAAAAACAACCCCTGTACTCTGAGAATTTACATTTTACCAGTAGATTATTTATAGCTTTTCTCCACCCTGTGCCCACGAGTAAAGACATATTAGACATTCAAACATTCTCCAGTGGTTTTATTAAGCCTTTTTGGTACATGGCTGTTGTTGGCACTTAGGTAATAAGGCCAATTGGTATTGATTTGAATGGCCCACTAAATAAATTTGCCACTAGCAAATTTTGAGTATTCAAAAATAAATGAAAAAAAAAAGACTCGTTGGCTATGGGGCCATCATGGTATACATGAAGAACCTTCTCTTAGCATTGGGACGATCCTATATTTTGACTTTAGATATATTTAGAATCCTTATTTCTGTTTCCTTGGGACAGGGATGCCAAGGAGGCTGGTGCAAAAAAAAAAAGGCTCTGATCAGAGGTTTCCTGAAACTCCTCTTTTTAAAAGCTGTATGAAAAGGCATCTTCCAAAGTATTGATGGAATCTGGCTGGCAAACCACTTTTTTGACTGATGTGAAAAAAGGAGGGCCTGTATGCGTGCTGCCCAGACAGCATGCAAGATTTCTTAGGAAAGATTCGGTGGTCTTTCAAAATGGTGACATGGAATTGAGTCCTTGCCAGAAGATGAAGCCAGGTTTCTAACACTATTGCAGCAACCAGCAAAGCTGGTCCTTAACTTTGTAATTTCTTTTAACACATATTAGCTTGCTTGATTATTAGTGGACTAGTAAAAGAAGCCTCTCTGCTTTACTTGGTTATAAGGAGGCTGTATTTGTGTTACTGCAGAAGTACTCATCTCTCACAAATGGGAGGCTGAGGGAAGGGATGGATCAAGCATTTATTAAGCACCTACTATTCACCATGCTCACTTTGCAATGTGCTTAATTTAACTTTCAGTAACACTGAAACATAATCCACAGAATAGTTTTAAGACTTGTTTATATACTGTTGTTCAGAGTAAAGAAGTTCTCTTCTTTAGCAGTTACATGAGGGGGTTTCCTGTCAACATGGATTACTTTGGAATAATTTGGTGACAGAAATTCATGCTTCCTAAGAAATGTTGTGAATCCCAGACATTGTATGGATGGGCCCACTTAGGAGTAGCTGTTACATACGTGGGCTCCATCTGTGAGCCTTCTGGTCCCAACACAAACTCTAGATGTGATAAGATGGTTGTGTGGGATTCACATTTTTTTTTTTAGTTTCTAAGCATAGCTCATGATGCAATTATTGCTGCAATATATATGGTCCATGTGTTCTGTAAGTCCTTGTGAGAAAATCGGGATATCATCTAGATATGCCATGACACTTTAGTAGATCTGCCCAAACTTCTTTAATGTAATGTTGACATGTAGTAGAAACAGCAGCTGATGCATAGGGCATTCATTTTACAGTACTTGAAATATCCATAATGTGTACTGGAGAATGTATTCCATCCATCTTAATAACAAATATGTGCTATTAGATACCCTTCAGAGGCCTAACTTGGTATAAGCTGAGATTTCTTATGTACTCCCTAGAACATAATTAATGGGAGGAAAGAGTTAATAATTTCAGAGCATAATAACATTTTTCAAAGATGTAAGAACTCATTTCTCTATGCTTCTCAGAGAAAAAAAACACACAGGAAGATACTACTGGGGACCATGATGGGTGGATGAATTTCAACTCCTTATAAGATAGCCTAAAAGTACTTGTCCTCTTTCATTTCATTGATAAATAAAGTACAATGCAGGACCTCCTGATGAATGCATAAATCACAGAACTTGAGAACTAGAAAGGATCAAATGAACAACTTGTACAATCCATACCCAAAAAATGAATTCCCACAGTAACATGTTAAATAAATGCTCATCTTTCTTATTTAAAAGTCTTTTTATGGCCTACTCATTACCTCCCAAGGTAGTCCATTTCACTTCAGGATGGTCCTAATTATTAGGAACTTATTCTGACATCGAACCTAAATTTGGCTCTTTGTTGCTAGGTGGTACAGTGGATAAAGCACCAGCCCTGGATTCAGGAGAACCTGAGTTCAAATCCAGCCTCAGACACTTGACATACTATCTGTGTGACTCTGGGCAAGTCACTTAACCCTCATTTTCCCACCCCCCCAAATAAAAAAAAATCCTAATGCTCCTTGTCCTGTCTTTGGGGAACAAATAGAACAAATCTAATTCCTCTTGGGGCAACTAGATGGCACAGTGGCTAGAGAACTGGGCTTAGAACAAGGAAGACTCATCTGAGTTCAAATCTGGCTGCAGACACTTACGAGCTGTGTGACCATGGGCAAGTCACCTAACTCTGCCTTAGTTTCCTTGTCTGTGAAATGAGCTGGAGGAGGATAATGAATGGCAAACCACCCCAGTATAATTGCCAAGAAAACCCCAAATAGGATCATGAAGAATTGTATAGAACTGAAAGTAACTGAACAACAACAATCCCTCCTGGGGTTAATAATAGCATCTACCTCTCAAAGTGGTTGTGATCCTCATAGGACATGGATACAAGGCTTTTTGCCATTCTGGTTGCCCTCCTTTGAACACTCTCTTTATTATCAATATCATTTTTAAACTATGGTACCTAGAACTGAAAGCAATACTTCAGATATGGTCTGACCAGGGCAGACTACAGAGGGTCTTTCATTTCCTCATACCTGCTAGTAGCCCTCTTAATGAGGCTAACAGTTATTAGTTGTTTTTTTGGTTTTTCTTTTTTTGACTGACACAATCACACTGTTGATTAAATTAAGGTTTTGTTTGTTTGTTTTGTTATGTTTTTGTTTTTGTTCTTTTTTTTTAGTGAGGCAGTTGGGGTTAAGTGACTTGCCCAGGGTCACACAGCTAGTAAGTGTTAAGTTTCTGAGGCCGGATTTGAACCCAGGTACTCCTGACTCCAGGGCCAGTGCTCTATCCACTGCACTACCTAGCTTCCCCCAAATTAAGTTTAAAGTTCATTTCAACCCTTATCTCTTTTTTAAAATGCAAACTACTGTCTAATCAAGCTTTACCCATCTTTTAAATAAAAAAAATGTTTTTATAAGCCCAAATATAAGATGACATTTATCCCCATTGCATTTCATTTTGTTAGCTTTAGCTCAAATGATTTTAGTCTGTGAAGATAGTTTTGGATCCTGACTCTGTCATCCAATGTGCTAGTTATCACTGCCAGCTTTGTGTCATCTACAAATCTGATATGTATGACATTTATGCTTTTATCTAAGTAATTGACAAAATGTTAAATAGCAAGGGGCTCAGCACAGATTCTTAGGTTGTTCCACTGGAAACCTCCTCTTGTATTTCCATTGAATCATTAGTGACTACCAGATGTGCAATAAACTCTCAGTCAATCTTTTTGTATTGTTGTCTAACCTACATCTTTCCACAAGACCAGTAGGAGACACTATTAAAAACTTTGCTAAAATCTAGCTAAACTTTGATTATAGCATTTATTTGATCTTTTTCAATCTTGTCAAAAAAGAAAATGAGGTTAGTATGAAATGATTTGTTCTTGATAAAGCCCTACTGGTTCTTTGTAATCATTCCTTTCCTTTCTTAATGTTCACTAATCATCTCCTTAATAATTCATCTAGAATTTCCTCAAGAATTAAAGTTAAAGTCACTGGCCTATAGTTTGCCAACTTTACTCTCTCATGCCCACCCTTATAGTTGGAAATCAGAACATTTTCCCTGCTCCAGTCACATGTTGTATGACTTCCATACTCCATTTCTTCTTCTCCATTCATCCATTCCCCATTCCATTTCAAATATCACTCAGAAGTCACATGCATCAATTCATTCAGGATCTATGAAAATTATTTATCTGGGTCAGTTGACTTGAACTCATAGAGGGCAACTAGGTCCCATCCTAGTATTTTGTTATTTTAGTATCAACACAGCCATTTTTGTTCTGTCATTTTCAGTGCAAAAGTCACATTCCATTGGTGAGAAATAAAAATCAAAGAATTGATGAGATCTATTTTGCTACTGTCATTGGTTTACATTGTTTTATCCACACCAACTCATGGTCTGATCCCTTCTTTGACTCTTCCCTTATCTCTAATATAGTTTAAAAAATCAAACTACTTTATTTGTCACTTAGCTTTTACTTCTAGCCTTAGCTCACTATTCTCATGGGATAGTGCCATGACCTCATAAGCATGCTGCTTGCTCATGCTTCTGTTTGTCTGTCTATCTAAAAATCTAAGTTCTCATGTGAATTACTGAAAATGGGTAGCTTTCATCCACACTGACTAAAGTACTAAAGATAAAAAGAAGCATACCCCAGAAGATAGAGTACTGGATTTACTATAATGATGACATGTATTCAGATTTTATCTCTGTCATTTACTTACTATGGAATCATGGGTACCTTTTAAAGGTTAGGGCTCATCTTGTCTAACCCATATCTGAACAGATCCTCTTTGAAACATTTTGGCCATCCATTCTTCACTTGGAAACATCTAATAAAGAATCTGGAGCATCTCCTTAGGCAGTCTATTTGACTTTGGGAGAACTAATTATAAAGTTTCTTCTTACATCAAGCCCAAGTTTGCCTTTCTGCAACTTTAACTCCATTGATCTTAGTTCTTACTTCTAGTGTCAAGATGCATAAGTGAAGCCCCTCTTCCACATTATAGCTCTTCAGGTGTTTGAAGATAGCTTTCATTTCTTCCCTAAGTCTTCTCTTCTCCAGGCTAAGATCCTCCAGTTCCTACAATTGAATCTCATGTGGCATAATCTTAAAGTTCTTTACCACCTGGATTCTGGATACTCTGCAGTTTATTCATTTCCTTAAAAAATGAAGCACCTAGAAGTGAATCAAATTGTTCTGTATTATGAATTGATTTAGCTATTAAAGCACAAGAAGGAATTTAACAGGGAAAGAAGGAGAGAGCATTATGTGCTGATAAAGATCAGCATATGAGAGAAATCACAGAGGCAGGGGAGTACATGGTATATTTAGAGTACAGAAAGAATGTTAATTTTGCAGTAGTATAGAAAGTATAGAGGGAATAATAGAATATAAGGCTGAAAAGGCAAGATGGTTAAAGATTGTGGAAAACCTTAAATATCAGGTAAAGTAGTTGGGACTTTATTCAGAAGACAATAGGAAGCCAGTGAGGATGCCCCCCCCCCAAGGACTAATGTTATATGATCTATGTGTAAGACAAAATATTATTCTGGAACACAATGGAGGATATGGATTCAAGAGATGCTAGAAAGGGAAAATTGACAGTACTTGGTAATTGCTTGGATATTAGAAGTAGGCGGGGGTGCAAATCTCTCTTCCCCCTTACAAAGCAAACCCCAAACTGGACAATGGAATCTGGGTGAATAATTTCTGACAGAAGTAGTAAAGTCACATTGGTGAGATAGTTTTTTTAAAAGCTAATAAAATCAGTTTTATACACTTTGACTTTGAATTATGAGTAGAACATTTAGGTGTAGATATCCCAAAGGCAGCTAAAAATTTGGGTCTAGCTCTCAGAAGAGAGATGTGGACTAGAGGTATAGATTTGATGATCATTAAAGGCAGAAGAGTTAATATTGCCAAGAGAAAGAGGATACATATAGAAAAGAAAAAAAGGGTGAAGGACAGAACGTTAGGAAAATAAAATCACTAAGAAGTCAGAAAGAGAAAAAAAGAAGCAATGCAAAAAACAGAATAAGAATAATAAAAAGGATAGGAAGAGGGGCAGCTAGTTGGTACAGTGGATAAAGCACCGGCCCTGGATTCAGGAAGACCTGAGTTCAAATCTGACCTCAGACACTTGACACTTACTAGCTGTGTGACCTTAGGTAAGTCACTTAACCCTCATTGCCCCACAAAAAAAAGGATAGGAAGAGAATGAAGAGAGCATAATTTTTCTGAAGATGAGAGGACAAACAACTTACAGTAAGAGGGACTTGTCAACTATATCAAAAGCAGCAGGCAAATCAAGAAGGATGTGGAGTTTAAAAGTCCAGTGAATATGATGTCAATAAGGTGATTCATTACCTTTTAGATAATACTTTTAGTAGTGGATAGAGGTAGAAATCAGATTATAAAGGATTGAGGTGAAAATCGGTAGTGAGGAAGTGGAAGTTTCTAGCATAGATAACCTTTTCTAATAGTTTAATTTTGAAAAAATAGAATGGGGATGGAGTAATCTATGGATTGAATAGAAGACTCACGTAGAGGCTTCTTTGTAGGATGGAGGTGTGTGAGTACATTTATAATCAGATAGGAAGGAATCTTTGGAGATGGAGAGAACGAAGGTGCATGGAAAGCAGGATACCTGGTAGAGCAACATGCTGGGAAAGGCAAATTAGAATGAGATCAAGAGGAATAGATAGATACATAAACATGTGTATCTATCTACACATATTATATGTTATATTTATTTATATGTGTACATGCTATTTTTTTCTCAATAGAATGTAAGTTCCTTGAGGGAAATGAATGTTTTTATTTTTATCTTTGTATTTATAGATTTTTAATATATGCCTATAATATATGCTGATTAAAGGATACAGGTAGAGGGATGAATTTTTATTAATAGTCAAGAAATATTTATTTAGCACCTATTATGTTCCAGGTACTGTTTTAAGTGTTGGGGATGCAAAAACAGTCAAAATACAGTCCTTGATCTTAAGGAACTCCTTGTTTTATGGGGGAGACAACATGTGAACATTTATGTACAAACAAGCTATAGACAAAATAAATTAGGGATTATCAACAGGAAGGAAGGCACAAGGAAAAAGGGGGATCAGGAAAGTTTCCCCTTAGAAAATGAGATTTTAGCTGGGAAATGAAGGAAGTCAAGGAAGCCAGGAAGGAGAGATGAGGAGTGAGTGTACTCCAGGCATGGGGAACAATCTGAAAATACATGGGTGAATACATGGTAACCAGATGTGAGAAGGATGGCTGCCCTGGATCCTACCTGCCACATCATGGAAGTTTTGTTTTACTTGCCCTAGGAAGGAAAAAAAAGACTGACTGAGGGAATGTATCAGAACACTGAGACCTGGCTGAAGATCAAAGGAATTTCTCCCTTACCTGTTCTTAAATACAACATGCTTCAGATGGAGATCTCTTATGAAAAGTGTTCAAGAATTACCTAAAAACATATAATGGGGAATAATTACACTTGAGAAAGAAAAATGAGATTTATCTGGAGACTAATATGGATACACAAAGGAATCTCCAACCAACTTAAATTTTAAAAAGCAATGTTCAAACAATAAAAGCAAGAACAGGTAATTTAGAATGAGTTTTAGTGTGTGACAGTGATGTAGGAGGCAAAAAGGGGTTAATAGAAAAACCTAAGACCCAACCTCTAATTCACATATGAGCTCTAAGAAGGATTCAGACACCAGTTAATGGATGACTTACAAGTCAGGATGCTAAGTTCTCTTACCCACAGTAATCAGTACCCATAAGGGTAACAGAGGGAGAGAGGCCATAAAGACCTGAGACTATAACAATGAAAAAATGACAGGCTACAGAAACTCAAACTAGGAATGAATTATAAACTGAGGTCGGATTTGAACTCGGGTCCTCCTGACTCCAGGGCCAGTGCTCTATCCACTACACCACGTAGCTGCCTCGAAAAAGCCAAATTTGTCCCCAGATTCACCTTATGACATGTAAACCCCAGAAACACACTTAGGACCCCAGGAACTCCAAATTAGGACAGGCCCTCCTCTGTACCTCCCTAAAATGGAGATTATTATAATGAGACTGATAATTGATTTATCCATACTATACATATAACTGTCTTTTCTTTCACTATTCGAGAGATACCTTTCCACTATTCTGTTTCTCTCCCTGTGGTCACCCACAGTATTGCAATAAAAAAGAAAATACATGGAGAGGGGCAGCTAGGTGGCACAGTGGATAGAGCACTGGCCCTGGATTCATGAGGACCTGAGTTCAAATCTGACCTCAGACACTTAACACTTACTAGCTGTGTGACCCTGGGCAAGTTACTTAACCTCAATTGCCCCTCAAAAAAAAAAAGAAAGAAAATACATGCAGCACAGACTAGCAATGAGACCAGTGTCACTGGATGAAGAGTACTTTGTGTGTGTGTGTGGGGAATGTAAGGTGTCCAAAGAATGAAAATTTGTGTTTATGTGAAGTTATGAAGAACTTTGAATACCAAACATAGAAGTTTATGTTTGTTCTTGGAACTGATGGGGAGCTACTATTCTTCTGTAACCACAGGGAAGGAGGAAAGAAAGAGTAAGGCTGCTGAGATGTCCTGAGGAATTGTAGAGGAAATTCCAGAATAGTGTTGCCTATATGAATCATACCATTTAGCTTACTCCAAATCTCTTATTTATAGGGAAGTGGTACTTCATGGTAGACATCCAGGCATGAGAGAGGAGAGTATGATGGGCAGGTTAGCTTTAGCTACACAAAGATAATATTGATCTGCAACAGGAGTCCAAGCTCAGTACTAATATCCTGAAGAACCTCTTGAAGGGAGGAAGCCTAAAATATGGGGAATAACTAGGAAAAGTTGGAATCAAGATGCTAGTTGTCGTTGCACCTGTTGCTCTACAGGTGGGCAAGCACTCTGCATCACTCTGTAGGTGGAAGGAGGTCTCTGTGTTTAGATTTCTATACGTTGTGGGTTGACAGCTCATGACTAATCATTTACCTTTCCAGTGTTTCTGAAGGAAAGGGTATGATTCGTCTGGCCTGCTGTGAGTACAACCTCATGGGGCTGCCTGCTGACAGAAAACATAGCTATACTACTTCAATAATCTTATTAACATCTGAGAAAGGAAAATAAAAACATTGTTGCTGTTTAAAAATATCAATCCATTAATCACTGCTTAAATTTTTGGTTCAATTAGTCATGAATCCACATAATATCATCACCCAATCCATAGTCCTCAATCTTGTCAAGAAAACTATCATTAGGAACTTAGTTAAGTGACACAGTACTTTAATATCTATTTGAACCCCCAGAGGTGGAGAGGGGGAGAGGGGGGAGTGGGAAGGTGGAGATGGAGAGAGAGGAAGTTCCAAAATGGTGGGGGAGGGAGAGAGGGAAAGATGGAGAGGGAGAGGGAAAGGGAGAGGGAGAGGAAGAGAGAGAGAGAGAGAGAGAGAGAGAGAGAGAGACAGAGAGAGAGAGAGAGACAGAGAGAGAGAGAGACAGAGAGAGAGAGAGAGAGAGAGAGAGAGAGAGAGAGATTGAGAGATTCCTATCTGGTATGTGGAAGAACCAGGAATTATATCTAGATGTTTTTTTTTTCTGTAAGTCCCATGCTTATTCCATGCCCCACTTTCACCAGCATGAATTTTGCTATTTTTGCAGGAGAAACAAAACAAGTCAAAGGCTTATAGATACACAGAAGACTCCTGTCTATAGATCAAGAATACTTTCTTCAATCAGAGTTGATCGACACTGAGAATAGTCAGCAAAAAATAACATCACAAAAATGAAATCAATTGTATCTTAACTGAAAGAAAATGAGTTATTACAGATGTGGGGATCATATCTGAATCAGCTCCCTGAACAGTCAGATCATCGACTTGCTAGGGCAAAGATAAAAATCAATACCAAACTAGAAAAAGGAATAAAAATGAGAATTCAATATAATATACAACTAAAACAACCCCTACACAACATATTTAAATTAGGTTTTGATGATGTAATCAAATGAGAAATGGATAAAAGAACAATTTCTGATAGATTATCACTCTTTCCTGAGAAAATTTAATGGATGTACAACAATCACTATAATGAAAAGAATAAAAGAACCTAGAAATTCCTTTGCCAATTTCATAGAGACAGGATTCAAGGCTAAAGTTGGTTTAGGATATAAAATCATTTGCAGAGGATGATGATAGAAAATAAGAAGCAATATCATATAAAGAAATGAGAAGTTTATAGAAAGTGTGGCAAGAGAGAACCAGTTAACTCAGATAATCCTGTGGGAATTTAAGGTGAAACTTTAAGGATAACAAATTTTAAATGGAATACCTTTTTCAAGAGGTCAGAATAAACTGTTCTCCATCAGTGGAGAAATGTGGAGTTACAACATTTGAACTATAACATTACAGTCCCTGACATGCTTCAATTGAATATAAGAATGTCAATGAGGAAAACAAAGATAAGGAGAACAATTAGACTAGGATAAATATACACAGAAGACATCTATACTGGAGTGTGTCATGGGATTGACTGTCAAGAAATCCAAAAAAGGGAGACTATCAAATACATGTGAAAAAATCATGAATGTTAATCCTTCCCCAAAAAGCGAATTAAGAAAACATAATTTAACTACTAAGATACCTACTTTCCAATCTATACAGAATTTTTATGAGAATAATCTACACACATGGAGGTCACCTTGATGAAAGCATGAGAAGCAATGGATAGACTTTTATAAGTTATATTCTACAATAAACCACACATTTACAGTCCTACTATTCAGTGGGTGCTAAAAAGAATGCGAAATTCCACAAGGTTTGTTGAGTTGCTATTAAAATAAAACCAGGGGCAGCTAGGTGGCGCAGTGGATAAAGCACCGACCCTGGAGTCAGGAGGACCTGGGTTCAAATCCCGCCTCAGACACTTAACACTTACTAGCTGTGTGACCCTAGGCAAGTTAATCCCAATTGCCTCACCAAAAATAAATAAATAAATGAATGAAAAATAAAACCACATCCTTTTATTTCATACAATACAATGTTATCTTAAAGGCTCACCTCCTAAAAGGGTGTCTTCCATACATAAATTTAAATTATTCAAGATTCCTGGAAAGATGCCACAATACTGTTAACTTCTCTCAATGACCCACAATTTCAAGAGACATTAATTAGGGAGACAGTGTCTGCACTGTCATGGAGGATGTTCAGATTAGAGTCCTGAAATAAAACAAATTTCCTAAAGAATGTATGGTCCTCCCAGTAGCTCAGCTGTTCCCGTTCTGTGAAATGTGCTTGTAGCATGAGATCTGTCCTTACCATCACATTCAATTATTTCCTGCCACACAATCGCCTCTGTATTTTTTGAGGTACAGTGTAATTCCAAACATTAAGAGTACCCAGTTCCCAGTGTTAGAAGCAGCCATTTTTTCCAAACCTCTACACCTGAGTTGGGGGAGGGGAAGAAAAACACAAACCTTTTTCCCAGGCCCACACAAATCAAATCCTTCCTAAATCCCTTTTAGACTTTTTTAACCTGTAGGACCTTTCCAGGACCCTAAGGCAAGCAGCCACCATCTCTTTCTAGTCCTAGGAGTGGACCTGCCCACCCTGGTGGTGGCCTTCTGGGGAGGCACAATAAGAAACCTCAAAATTAAGGGGGAGCCCTTTGGGCTAAATGAGCATTTACTGTTTTGTGTGTCCTTCATCAGTTGATGGGAAGTTTGTCAGTTTGTATTTCCTTCACTCTCTTGTCCCCCTGGGGGTAGGCAGACATCTTAAAATACTTGATTTTAAAAGAAATTAAGGGCAACAGTGACACCATTGGCACAAGTGCGGTTAGTTTCCTACTAAGTAAGTTTTGATAGCTTGGATGCTGGCCAGTGCTGAGACCCCCATGTGGTCTTATATTTAATGACAAAATAAAGATGTTCATCTGATTTTGTTTTCTGTGCTTAGGGGTGGGGAGATGTTTTCCACATCTGTTGGATCTGGACATCCAATGTTCAAACTAAGGATACATTTTCATGGCCTCTTAGCACTTCCTTTATCCCATAATCACTGTAGTGTCTAACTTGGTGTTGAATGGATTGTAGTGTTTTGTCTTCTTAGAAAAAAAAACCCAACAGAATAAAACCTTAATAAAAAAAATGTATGGTACTCTAGGTGTTCTTGTTTGCAAATGATTTTGTGCTGACCACATCAAATTCCAGAATTGCATTTCCTTGTAAATGAGACCTATGATCTCTCAAAAGATTTCTGCCTAATTATACAGTTTGGAAAAGCAAGTGCATAAAGACTTCTATAACATTTGCTAGTCAGTTGGACAGTCCATAGACCTGGTATATCAGTTCATATATATTGGACCCACATTGCAGAAAAACAGTGAATGAGACTCACAATCAAATAGAGCAATAAGGGGCTATATTGCATTTGGGAAATTATGATGTATTTTAAGCATGCCAATTTCTCCTTGAAACAATGGGTCATCTTCATAGCTCAAATAGTTAGTCCTTCATTGATGGTGTATGGATATGAATTGTAGAATACCACAGTCTATGAAGAACTAAACCTGTAAGGCAACCCAAAGGGCAAGGGAGAGAAACATAATGGGATTAAGTACACTGAAAATTACCAAGGCACAATTGCACAAGAAAAATAATGTTAAAGGATTCACCAAAGAAATATGACCAGAAAAGAAGGTGGGCAAATCATGTAGAGAATCAAAGATAATCAGTGAATAGCCCACATGTTCCACTGATATCTATGCCATATCCAAATATCTAGTGGAAGGACCTCAGCAAATTTTATGGCCCCACTTTGGGGCATTTGTGGAAGGCAATGGATGAGAGGACATGGATGTGTTGTCTGTACCACTAGAGGATGTATTCATGTTGCTGAGATCACACATCAATGTATGGACATATTCTGTGAATAAAACTTGAATATGTAAAAGAATTTCAGTGCAATGTTTCACCCAGTTGCTGCACAGGATCATTCTATGCCAGGTATCATTTGATATATGCTAATCAAATCCTTGCCATTTAATTTGTTCCTGAACTTTTCTATGTCATTGCAAAACACATACTTCATTAAAAAATATGTAGATAATTCAACAATAGTACCTTGTGCATAGTAGACAATTAATATTTGTGGAAAAGATTGAACTCCTGCTCTTTTTTTAGTTCCCCCAAATTCAAATTATACACAACAACTCCTCTCTCCTTTCTCCCCTTATCCCTGGACCAATACATACCTCAACAAGCGAGTGAGGTTTATGTCCCAACTGAAACTTAGGACAGTGTCATGTTGTTAGACACTTATTCTACTTGATGTCAAATTATTTCTAGGAAAATTGTTCTACTCAGCAAGGAAAAGTGCATGGCAATAAACTCATGAACACATTATTATCTCTAAACAGGAACTTTTAGAGCTAGATCAGAGGCACCGATAGCATCCCCTTTTGGCTGCCTTCTAAACTTGTCCTCATAGGTTGCATTTCTGGGTGGGTGGGGGAATGTGGCTACCCCAGGTTCAAAGTACTCTTTGGGATCCCATCTCTAAAATTACAGTCAAAAACCTACACTGATATGTTTACTTTTAAGCTTGTCAGCCAGAGGGCACGATTAATTCAGAGCAAGAACACTGGCAATGCAATAGCTTCCCTATAAACCTAGGGTATACTCCCCTGAAAATACATACAATATAAATGGGAAGAATGGAAGCCTGCAGAACTCAAAAGTGAAAAGGGATACATGTAGCAGACATGTAGCCAAGGTATGTATAGGGAGTCTCAACTCATGCCTTCGAGGCTGCAGATTTGCTAGAATTTCTTCCATTGATCTTGGTTTCCATGTTCTGTTCGATGCTGCTCCACTGTTCAAAGTTGATACTACCTCCAGCTTCTGGCTTCACTAAAATCTTGGCATAGGGTACTGATATACCATTTCCCCCCAAAAGAACAGGAATCCTTACTCTGGAATTAGCATAGTTCCCCAGTTTTATTTCTTCTGAATCTTGGATTTGTCTTAGCTTCCCAAGCAGTAGGGTCCTATCCCTAGAGACTAGACTCTACATATGAAAAAGAAAAGAGTGCAAGGGGGTGAGGGAAATCCCTAACCTGCTTTTGTAGCTCTCTAAAACAAGAAAGAGGGGCAGCTAGGTGGCATAGTGGATAAAGCACCAGCCCTGAGTTCAAATCTGGCCTCAGACACTTGACACTTAACTAGTTTTGTGACCCTGGGCAAGTCACTTAACCCTCATTGCCCTGCCCCCCCCCAAAAAAAAAATCCATGAAAGAAGGAAAGGTGTATAACTATATCAACTGCTAAGGTCTTCCTCTTTTCTTGACTATCTGCTGTGACTAACTTTCTGAATGTCTTAGCTAGTCAAAAGAGTTTACTTTTGTCCTATCAGTTACCCTTCATTCTATGGTCTAGGCTATGTGATACTCTTGGGCTGATCAAGAAATGTAACACCTTGTCAAGCTGTTGGAAATGCCTTAATTCCTCCTTTGCCAACCTTAGAGGCCAACTGGTCTATCCCCTTTACTTTTCACTGGATGAAAGTGAGGTTTAGGGAAATGAGATGAATCAATTTACTGTTTCATTAGAAAAGCCCTCCCATGAATTAGCAGCCCATTATGAACATTATCGCCTCATTAAGTGGCACTTAATTCTTTGGGGCACCTGAATTCATTGACTTGGTTGAGATCTGCTAATCTGCTTTACTTCAAGAGGATGAAATTATTATTCTTCCATCAAAAAATACATTCTGTGAACATTCTTAGGCCCTTTTGGTAAAAACATTTTAATTTTTCCAAATTTTACATATCATCATGTTTACTTCAGCCAGTATTTCTGAAAGTCATTGTGAAGTCATGGATAGAGCGCTTCACTTGAAGTGAGGAAGCCCTGGGTTCAAATCGTGTTCGTTAACACTTATTACCCATGTGACCTTAGCAAGTCACTGAAGCTCGTTGAGCTTTAGTTTCCTCAGTTATAGAATAGAGATAATAATAGCATATATATCACAATGTTGTTTTTAAAACCCCCCAAATACATGAAAAGACAATTTTTAGCATTCATTTTTAAAAAATTGAGTTTCAAATTTTGTCCCTCCCTCCTATACCTCCTCCCCAAGACAGTAAGTAATATGACATCATATTAGTCATGTTGCAAATGAAGACACAGATCCAAAGGTGGAAAAACTACAGAATATAAAATGAAAACTATTATGCTTCAATCTGCACTCAGCCTCCACCAGTTCTTTCTCTCGAGGTGGAAAACATTTTTCATCATTAGTTTTTTTTTAATTGTCTTGGATCATTAAATTGATGAGAATAACTAAGTAATTCACAGCTGATCATCATAAAATATTGTTGATACTCTGTACAATGTTTTCCTTGATCTAATCACTTCACTTTGCATAAGTTTATGTAAGTCTTTCCAGGTTTTTCTAAAATGAGCCTGCTCATCATTTCTTATAGTACAACAGTATTCCATCACAACCATACACCACAACTTGTTCAGCTATTCCCCAGTTGATGGGAATTTCCTCAGTTTCCAATTCTTTGCCATCACGAAAGAGCTGCTATAAATATTTGTGTACAAATAGGTCCTTTCCCCTTTTACAGTGTTGTTTTAAAGAACAACTGAGATAACGTGATGAGTGCTTTACAAACCATAAAGACCTAATGTAAACTATTATAATTATAGCCTCATGTTGCATTCATTAAGGATTTTATTACACTTAGATCTAAAAGTTGCCTAGGCTTGTGAAGACACAGTTAAGCTTCAAAGAGAGAAAATTCAGTCATGGGTTTTAGTTAGGAGAGACTTTAGGAACCCTTTTGTCCATCTTTCTCACTTTACAGAGAGAAAACTGAAGCCTAGAAAAATGACCTGCCTAAAATTCACCTAATAATTAAACAGCAGAACTAGGGTTTGAACCTAGTTTTCCTAATTCCAAATTCTGAGATATTTTCACTCTATCCCCACTGTTTCCAATTGAATTATCAGAAATAAAACAAAAAGAACAATTTGTGTAGCATCATACAAATGACAAATTGAATGTTTTCAGTTATCAGGCATTTAAATGTCAATGAGAAGGTCAAATGATGGAGCAAAACAAGCATTTATTAAGGGCCTAAGATGTGCTCATCACTTTACAAAGGCTATTTCACTTGACCATCACAAAAGCTGTGGGAGGAGGTGCTGTTATCCCACATTAGAGTTAAGGAAACTAGAGGTTGAGTTGCCCGGGATCACACTGTTAGTAAGTGTTTGAGACTGGATTTGAACTGAGGTCTTTTAAACTTCAGGTCCAGTGCTCTATTCACTGCCTCAGTAAGCAGAAAGATAGAAGATTAATCACTTTCCCTAAACCTCTTCAATCTTTCAACCTTTCCCCCAACTTAAAACATTTGGTTATGTACCAAATGTGAAATAATTACAGATAAATCCACATGAGGACAGAACTCCCACAAAGTAAAATATTCCTTTAGAATTAACCCAGGAGAACTCAAATACTAAGAATTCTCATTTAGTCCCCCACCAGACCACCCTGCACCCTAGGCAAGGGCAAAAGCCAAGCCAAAGGTTTATGAGTCTCCCTGCCCTAGGAAAAATATAATAATCATATACATAATTAATAATCATGATAAATTATATATAACATAAATGGGAAGAATAACAACAAAAAATTAAAACTGCATTTGTGAAATTATGATCAAAATGGGATCTAAAGAAGAAATGTGAGATGGCATCTACCTATCTTCTTTTCAGAGGTAGGGGCTATGGGTATGGGACACTGCACATAATGTCAGATTTTCTTTATATTTTTTCCATTTCTTTTAAATTATTTGTTATAACATGGCTCTCTGGGATGAAAAGGGAAAGGGACACTTTAGGAAATGAAGATATGGTGAAAAACAAAAGGTGTCTTTTTTTAAAGTGTCAACTAGAGCTTAACTTAAAAATGGCATATTTATTTTGTATTAAAAAACAAAGTTAACAGTGTTCAGGGGAAGGAAATATTTGTCAGTGTATGATAACAACATCAATGACAATGTAAAATGTGCTTGATTCAGAAGCTCCTTCAAGAGTAAGGCAGATAATTATTACAAGTATATTTGCAGATGCACCTCTATGACCCCACAACCCTTCCAAGATGCTTTGCATATCATACCCATCCATGGCTCAGATTTAAAAAATAATGATAAATATTTTTGGCATTTAGGTGGATTATTTCAGGATCTTTTCAGCAGACCGAATGGTGCTAGTCTTTATTCTCTGGGGTACAGAGAAATGTCTATCTTTCTTCCTTATGTTCACCAAGCAAAATCGGCTGCTTCAGAAACTCTGAAGAGAGTTGCAATGTGAGCTATTTTTATGTTCCTAATTTTCTCATTTTCTGAGTTCACCTCTCTACTAGCACGACTTTAATGCTGATAACTTGTTTTTGAAAAGCCTAAAATGCTTTTTGCTTGCAGTGTGTTGTGTTGGATGCAAGAAGCATGCAATTATTATATTTTTTCCTTTCTTAAGTCAGCATAATCATCACTAATCAGTTTCCTGGGCTCTTTACTTGTCCTTGCTTGCTTTTGAGATTCAGTACATGAGGAAGTGTCTACCCTGGAATCAGGAACCTATGTTCTTATATTCTGCATGAAATGCTAATCGTGCCACTCCTTGTTATGATGTATGTTTGCGTTCTTTAAACTACACAACCTTTGTGTAGTTAGCTTATGTAGCACCTGAGAGCAGTCAACAAACTTGCAAGGCTGCTACACTAGAGTATAGCTACCACAGGTGCAATGTACTCTGTGGGTCCACACCCCACAGAAAAGCAGCATGCTATATCGGAAAGGGCACTGGATTTGAAATAAGAAATCCTAAGTTCAAATTCTACCTCAGATATTTACTAGCTGTATGACCTTGGGCAAGTCATTTAGCCTCATTGCCTCAAAAAAAAAAAAAAAAGATTGGCTATCTCTAGAGCCTCTTCTGCCCACCCTTTTCTAAGAGAACTTTTCCTTAAGTTCTAAGACTTTAATTCCTTCTAGGAGGGGAAGTAGGAGATTGGAGCCAGAGGTTGGCCACCCTGCTCTCCTCAGAGAGCGGGAAGTACCAGGCTAGATACCCACCTGCTTCATTAAATATTGTTAGGTTAGAGAAATAATTTTTAGGTTTAAGCTGTGCTCCACATCTCTACCCATTAATGGGGATGGATTGCCCCAAGCTATATATTTAAGACTTGGTCCATTTCCCGCTAATTCTACAAGGAAGACACATAGTGAAGAATGAATAAACCAATTCATCAAGTTGATAGCAAAACAGAAATCAGAGCAGGTATACATATGAAAATTGTTGTTGATATTTATCTTTTGTCCTCTAAGAGGACCGTGACATCGGGGTGATGTCATGACTTGCAGTGAATTGCAATTAAGTGAGGGAGGGCTGTGCAAGGTCACTAACATCACTCTCTCCTCCAGAGCCATCTGGGTCCAGTGGCAAGATATGCATCAGGATGACTGGAGATTGCTAGGGATTTTTTTAAAGGCAGTTGGGGTTAAGTGATTTGCCCAGGATCACACAGCTAATAAATGTCTCAGGCAAGATTTGAACTCAGATTGTCTTGACTCCAGAGCCAGTGCTCTATACACTGTATATATACCTAGCTGCTGTATATATGAGAATATACACCAGACAATGCAGAGTGAGCAAACTTCACCTTTGATGAATGAGAAAACTCAGCTAAAGCAAGAGAGAGACTCTCAGATATTACCCAAGGGGAAATCCCCCAAAGCCTCTAGTGTAATAAACTGAGGATAGAGACATGGTCAAGTTTGTTGACCCCTCTACATATTACCTTCTTTCTACAATCATTCTCTTTTTTTAAGGCTCTGAAGAGATTCTGGAACTGCATGTTTTTTTTTTCTTTCAAAGTTGGAAGCCAGAAGCCCAGGGTCTCTCTTCTCACTAGCTCTCACCAATGCTACCCCTCAGGAAGGTGAAGAGTATTAAATAATCAATCTCTTACCCAATAAGAGGCCTTTTTAGCCAAAGGTTATACAAATAAGATATACACAAGATACATTAAACATTCTCTCAGAAGAAAGGTATGCAGATTAAGGAGGAAGGAAAAAGGCATCTCACAAAAGGTGAGAGACTTTAACTGAGACATGAATGAAACTAGGAGGTAGAGATGTGGATAGTGAGAATTTCAAGTACTGGGGATATCCAGTTAAAATTCTCAGTCCTCTTTGAGGTCAATGCATCTCAGAATATGTGGAGAGAAAGTATAAGAAGATAGGAAAGGGCCAGAATATAAAATGGCGTAAAAAGCTAAACAAAGGATTTTATATTTGATTTTAATGTAATAGTGAGTCATTAGAATTTATTGAATGGGGTTTGGCAGGTGACATGGTCAGACCAGTGGTTTAGGAAGATCACTTTGATAACTGAATGGAGGAGAGTCTTGAGGCAAGGAGATCATCCAGCAGGTCATTGTAATAGTCTAGGCATGAAGGTTTGAGTACCTGAACCAGAATGATGACAGTTTCAGAAGCGAGAAGGGGCTCATCTAACTCTTATTTATTGCAGCGAGTAGGTCACTGCTTAAAATTAGTTCAGACTTTTCAGCATAAAAATTCCTGGGGAAATGAATTCTGAATTGCAAAGACAGATGATTATGCATGGGGTATTAAAAATGTTAACTAGACAACCACAGATGTATGCTGAACCCTGACATTGATAGGAAAACAGCTAGAAAAAGAAAACATTTATCCTTGTTCAGATCCATATAAACAGATTTGTCAAATCTAAAAGATCAGCTTACAGAAAAAATTTTTTAAATGTTTGAGACATCCAATTTTCTTGTTTTTCTTAGTAGTAAGGACTTACGCCATGCACTCTACATACATATGTGTATATGTGTATGTATGTATGTATGTATCTATCATCTATCTATCTATCATCTATTTCTATATATCTACATATACCTGAATAGAGCCAGGTGGCACAGTGACCTCACACACTTACTAGTTGTGTGATACTAGACAAGTCACTTAACCCTGTTTGTCTCAGTTTCCTCATCTGTAAGATGAGCTGGAGAAGGAAATGGCACTCCTGTATCTTTGCCAAGAAAAGCCCAAATGAGGTCATGAGGACACGACTAAAACAACTGAATGACAACAATAACAACAACAAAATATACTATAGATAGATAAATAAATAGATACGATAAACTGTTGCTCTTGAGAGGTTGGTGTCTAAACACAGATTTATGTGATTATTTTGAGTGGAGGAGAGAAGAATTTAAGCTATTAAAAATCAACACCATGAGGCAAGGCTGTGATTTTTTTGCATGTGTTTTTTATGTTTCTGTTTGGTTTTGCCCAAGATAAAGTAATTATGTACCTGAGGTGTGGGAGGTGGCAATATTGTTTTTCTTAAGTGTAGTCTAAATTTAAACACATCAGAAAAAAACTCAATGCAATCTAAGTCTGTAATACTTTTCTTTTAAGTTTCGCGGACTTTAGATCTTGAGTTACCAAGAACCCTTGTTTCCCCTCCATTGAGATAGATAGGAACTGAAGAGAGGAAAGGTAAATGTCTCACTGAGTTCCCAATGGTTACCTTATAGCAGGACAGCTTAAAAACCCTCATTTACACCTGCTTTATGGATGGGAAAGAGTGAATCTTAATTGCTTACATTTTAATTCTGTTATATGGTAATTGTCTCTCAGTTCATTTCAGGAGCATCATGGTCTAGTGGAACAGCGTGAGATGTGGAGTCAGAGGCCCTAGGTTCAAATTCCATCTCTAATGCTTACTCTCTGTGACACCTTAGGCAAGCTGCTTCAACTCATTAAACCTCAGCTTTTTAATCTGTGAAATGAGTGGGTGGGTGGACAGGATGGTCTCTGAGGCCCCTTCCATTTCTAGATTTGTGAGCCTAAGATTTTAATGTATGCTTATTAAATGCCAATGATGTGCAGAGAAACAAAATAGGGAGCAGAGAGAAAACTGACATAGCCTTGCCTCTATTATGATTTGACAGACAGTGAGCTTCATTTAAAAAATAAATGGAAACAGTATATTAGGTGGCAGGATATCTGGATTCTAGTTCAAACTTTAACTAGCCAGGTGTCCTGGGTCAGTTAACAATCTCATTGACCTTAGATATCACCTGAATAAAAGATTCATTTGGAAAAGATTTCCTCTGAGACCTCTTCTAGCTCAAAAAATGCTGTGATCCTAAATATTGGCTTGATTCTGGGATTCTACTTCATTGTTCTCTGTCTTATATTAAAGAAACATTATGGTGCAGTGAAATGGACTTCTGGATTTGGAATTAGAATGACTTAAGTTTTCCCTGGGCCTAGGATACTAGCTACAAGCAGGTGTAAATGAGGGTTTTTAAGCTGTCCTGCTATAAGGTAACTAGATACTTGTGGCCACAAGTAAAGTCCTTAACATTTCTAAGCATCAGTATCTTAATCTTTAAAATGTGGGTAATACTTGGAGTACTTCTACCAGGTAATTCTGTAGCTCAACTGAGATAATATGGTGTCAGGAATTATACCTTAAAGTCAGGAACTATTGGCCCAAAGTAGACCTAACCCAGTGTTTTCTTATCTATTGTTTGTTGTTGTTGTTGTTCTGTCATTTTTCAGTTGTCTGACACTCTCTGGGACCTCATTTGGGGTTTTCTCGGCAAAGATACTGGAGTGGTTTGTCATTTCCTTCTCCAGCTCATTTTACAGATAAGACAGGATTAAGTGACTTGCCCAGGGTCAGCTAGTAAGTGTCAGGGCAGATTTGAACTCAGGAAGATGAGTCTTCCTGACTCCAGACCAGCCACTATACCACCTAGCTGCCCTGTTTCCCAACTGATACACTAAATACTGTTTTTGTGTGTCTTTTTTATTCCTTCCTTCCTCCCTTCCTTTCTTCCTTCTTTCCTTCTAACTCAAGAACTATTGGACCAAAGTGGTCCTACACCAGTGTTTCCAAGCCAGGGCATTATAAAAACTGTCTTTGTGTGTATTTTTTCTTCTTTCCCTTTTTCTCCCTCCCCTCTTTCCTCATTTTCCTCTTTACTTTCCTTATTTACTTTCCACCCTCCCTCCCTTTATCTCTCCTTTATTTTCTTCCTTTGTTCCTTCCTCCTTTCCTTCCTTTCTTCCTTCTTTCCTTCTAACTCAAGAACTATTGGACCAAAGTGGACCTACACCAGTGTTTCCAAGCCAGGGCATTATAAAAACTGTCTTTGTGTGTATTTTTTCTTCTTTCCCCTTTTCTCCCTCCCCTCTTTCCTCATTTTCCTCTTTACTTTCCTTATTTACTTTCCACCCTCCCTCCCTTTATCTCTCCTTTATTTTCTTCCTTTGTTCCTTCCTCCTTTCCTTCCATCTTTCCTTTCTTCCTTCCTTCCTTCTTTCCTTCCTTCCTTCCTTCCTTCCTTCCTTCCTTCCTTCCTTCCTTCCTTCCTTCCTTCCTTCCTTCCTTCCTTCCTTCCTTCTTTCCTTCCTTTATTACTATATACTCAAACACCTTGAGGACAAATTTCAAAAATGAGCAGGAGACCCTTCTTCTTGTTCCCACTGTGTGGCTGGACACATTTCCAAATCCATATATTTGCCCTGGAATTTAGAAATATTGAGGAACACTTATTCATAGTACAGGGAACAGTGCCTTGAAGAAATAGGTACAAAGTGCCTTTTTTGCTGAGACTGATGTGGAAGAAAATACCTTGAGAGGTTTCATAGAAGAGCCATGAAGATTATTAAAGCATTAGAAAACAGGATTTATGAAATGAAGTTAAAAGAGTAGGGATTATTTTGCCTTATGGGAGAAGAAAAAAAATTTGAAGATTGATTTAATACTAGCCTTCAAGTACTGTGTTGTCACTCCATAAAGGATCTATTAAGAGCAGCATAGAAGAGAGAACATTCTTATGTCTAGATGGGATGGAGGATGATTTGATTTCTGCTTGTAGTCATACTAAGGCTCTGTCTAAGGTGTTTAAGAGAAGAGAGATGCTGTGTCACTTCAGAAGCCATAGGGTGGTAGGGTGATGTTGACCATTTGAAGGAGAGTCCCTTGTTCATGGCCTGAGGCATTAACCTTATCCTACCCTTTCTAGCCCTTTATGATGAAGCCACTAGGGCTTGTGTTCCTTTTCTCCTTGCCCACCCTCCAATAGGTGTTCTCCCCTAGAAAAAGAATGTTGGGGAGTTGGAAAGTAGGATGAATATATAATTCCTCCCATTTACCTCTAGCTCACCCCCCCCCCCCAGCACAGACAGTCACATCAACATACATACACACTCTTGGGTGACTCAGCAGGCTAGGGTGATTTAAATACCAATGCCAATGCCTGCCCCACTAAATTTACATTCCCTTTGTATTTATGTTATATGTCTGTGTCATCTCCTTCATTATAACATAAACTCCTTGAGGACAGGCATTAGTTTTACTTTTTCTATCTCTGCATGATAGCATTTCTTTTAGTCCTATATACCTCTTCTTTCAATAATGAATTGAACCTCCCTTTGAGGAACCACCCATGACAGTCATGATCTTTTCAAACTCGGACCAGCCCATGATGCCCCAGACTGCTTCTGTACATGGCTGGTCATGAAACCTCCACCCAGTTCCCATTTTCAGCTCTCTTTTATGTATTGTCTTCTACTAGAATGTAAATACCTTGAAGATGGGGACTATACACACACACACACACACACACACACACACACAGAGCTTGCATTAATATTCCCAGATTATCTATCCGTCTGTCTATCTATCTATTATCCGTATTATTTATCTATCTATCATCAATCTATTAATTTATCTATCCATGTATCTATCTCTGTATCCTTAGCACTTAGCTCAGTGCTGAACACATAGAAAACATTTAATAAATTCTCAGATGTTGAATAACACTGCCCAGTTATCTTAAAATGATTTTTGTTACGTTTGGGGAATTTGGGGGGGGGCGGGTGCGATTTAAGAAGTAAGTGGAAGAAATTTAAATTACTCTGCTTTTGGACAAGTGATGCATGTTTATTAGGGTAGGAAATATTCCTCAACACTGGAGAAAAGATACTAAGATTATTTATAGCTACCATATCCAAACTTGGAATTAGTGATTGGGCTTCTCTTGAAAATAGAGTGGTGATGTCCTGTGTCTTGGTCAAGCTTTTGTGAAGTCAGTGATCAAGATGAGCATTAGAAAAAGGGAATAGCCAATAAAAGGTATACACAAGTCTAGTCATGTAAAGAACTCTCTTCTCCACCTGGAAAAACTCTGGAGGTCTTTCCTTTTTTCCTATAATACCCAAAAGCAGAGAAACATTTTCTCGGGCAGAGTTGGCCCACATCTTCAAGAAATGCATCATGCCAACTACTGGGAGCTATGTCAAACAATAGGAAGATTGACTTTAGGAAGCTGTGTTTGATACAGCAGGAACCCATGATACCTTCTGCAAACATGGTGGGTAGAGGGGAGGAAGAATCTGTTCCTTAGTGTTCGTGACTGAAATTCTGTATGGACATTATGGAGCTGGTTGCTCATTGGAGGGTATTTATATTTCATAAAATGTTTGCTGTTATTTCTTCTTTTTATTTTCTTGAATCTCTAGGTAGAATTTTCCTTCTTTAATTCTGTGAAGGTTATACTTGCAAAGAGATCTAGAATCAATGTACTGTATTGTGGCAGGGGGCAGATTTTTTTAGATTTTTTTTTCTTGTATCACAGCCATGAGTCAGAGAAGTAAGGAACTTATCTGAAATGAACTTGGGCCCTTGTAAGAGCCTCTTACAAAAAGTCAGTATAACTGGGACAGATCATAGCTAGAGGCAAAGATTAAAATCTCAGCAAACAATTTAAAAGCAGTTATTATATGTTGTAACCATTGGCCCAGACCTAAAACTCTGGGTTTACATAGACCAAGTTTAATCTCAGGGCCTTATTCATATTAATACCTTCTGGTTTATGCCTTTGTCTAGTGTTTCCCTTGGAAACAATGGAATTTAATGCCTAAGTAAGCATAAAAGGAAAGTGCCCTCAACTCCCAAGCAAACAGTAAGGCTAATTGAACACTAAGACATTGAACACGTGACAGACTTTATTTATCACAAACAAAATAATGTAAAAGATATCCTAACCCCAAATAGGAAAGACAGTGCTCCTTTCATGTCCAGTGAACCCCATTTCCTGGGCTTCTTAGCCTATCAAATCTGGTTTCTGAAAATCCTAAGATATTTAAATCCATAGCATCATTCTTTGCCCTCAAAGAGTATAACAATACATTTGGGGGAAGTAGAGAAAGGAATTCTCTGTATTTGCTTGAATAATCATTCTGAAAGATACTTCCTCTCTAGGTATGTGAGGAGAAAATGGAGCTAACTTGGAGGAATGAATTTGTTAAAACAGAGAAGATATAGGTGAGATACAATGGAAGCTATTTCTGATAACGGATAATGTTAAATACTAATATTTCTCACACTCTGAAACCTTTAAGAATAGGATCTACTCCTAGCTCTATTTTTCCAGAGAGAATAGACAAGATGGGCTCTCAAAATACTTTTCATATCAGTAAACTAATAAATTAATGTTTTTCTCCATTGTGAAGTAGAATCAGTAGAGCAGGGTTCAAATCAGTGTTGTTATTTACCAACTGTGTCACCTTAGAAAAGCAACTTTACCTGGTTGTTGGTTTCCATTATACAAGACGGTGCTGATTGTTGTTTTACAGACTTTATAGCATTGTTTTGATGATCAAAGGAAATAATGTAAATCTGAAAATGTAGAACATTATACAAACTTTATTATTATTATCAATAATCATATTTTTCTGCATTTCATAAGCCTAGAACATACAGTATTCATTAATTTTTTAATTTAATTTCTTTTTTATTCTATGATGTATTACATTCCCTAGAAATAACATCTAGAAAAGAGTCACATTCATCATAAAGAATTGGAATGCTAAAGTAGGAAAACAAAAGTTAATTGGGATAACAAGCAAGTTTGGCCTTGGAATAAAAAAATGAAGCAAGGCAAAGACTAATAAAATTTTGTCAAGATAACTCTTTGAGTTGTTTTTAAATAACTTAAAAGGTGATTCTACACGTGGACATCAACAGATGGTAAATGTTGAAATCAGGCTGATTATATACTATGACTTGGAGCTGCCTGTGGCTCAGATTTTGAGATTTTTATTGCAAAATTTAAACCTAAATTGAACAAAGTAGGGAAAACCATCAGACTATATATGTATGACATAAATAATATCCCTTATGAATATGAAGTAGAAATGATGAATACATTTAAGGGATTAGATCTAGTAGATAGAATTCCTGAAGAACTCTAGACAGGGGTTTGCAGTATTATACAGGAGACAGCAACAACAACAACAAAAATTTAAAGGAAAAAAAGAGCAAGAAAGTAAAATGGCTGTTTAATAAGGCTTTACAAATAGCTAAGGGAAAGAAGGAGAGTGAAAGGTAAAGGAGAAAGAGAAATATATGCCATATTGAATGCAAAAGTTCAGAGAATAACAAGGAGAGATAAGGTTTTTTAATGAGTAATGAAAACAAATAGAAGACAACCATATAATGGGAAAGTGGAAATCTCTTAAAGAAAATTAGAGACAGGAAGGTAATATTTTATGCAAAAAATGGGCATGATAAAAGACCAAAATGGTGGGGACTTGACAAAAGCAGAAGAGTGTAAGAAGAAATACAAGAATACATAAAATAATTATATGAGATGGATCTTAAGATCACCAATCACCAGAATGGTGTGGGTACTAATCTAGAGCCAGACATCCTGGAGAAAGAAATAAAGTGGGTCTTAGAAAACATTGCTAACTATAAGACTAGTGAAAGTGATGGGATTCCAGCTGAGCTATTTAAAATCCTTAAAGATGATGCTGTTAAAGTGCTGCACTCAATATGCCAGCAAATTTGGAAAACAATAATGTCCATTGAGTTGGAAAAGATCAATTTATATCCCAATCCTAAAGAAAGACAATGCAAAATAATGTTCAAATTACCAAACAATTTGCCTATTTCACATGCCAGCAAGGTTATGCTTAAGATTCTGCAAACTAGGTGTCAGCAGTACATAGTCTGAGAATTACCACAAGTACAGGCTGGTGTCTGAAGAGGCAAAGGAACTAGAGACCAAATTGCTAACACTTACTGAATTATGGAGAAAGCAAGGGAATTATAGGAAAAAAATCTAATTCTGCCTCTCTAACTTCAGGAAAGTCTTTGTGTGGGTTGTAACAAAATGTGGCAAGTCCTCAAAGAGATAAGAGTACCAGATCATCTTATTTGTCTCCTGAGGGACCTGTATGTGGTTCAAGAAGCAACAGTTAGAACCAAATGTGGAAAAACTGATTGGTTTAACCCCACAGAACTGGGAAAGTTGAACCCCACAGAACTGACTTTTTGGAACTGTGGTGCTGGAGAAATCTTTTGAGAGTCCCTTGGACAGCAAGGAGATCAAATCAGTCAATCAATACTTAAATTAATTTGGACTACTCACTGGAAGGTCAAAGACTGAAGTTGAAATATAAATACTTTGGCCACATAATGAGAAGACAGGACTCATTGGAAAATACTCTGATGTGGGGAAAATTTGAAGGGAGGGAAAAGGAAAAGAGGACCTCTGAGGATGAGATAGATAGATAATACCATAGAAACAATGAACATGAATTTGTACAAATAGGGGATGTTAGAAAGGCCTGGGGTGCTATGGCCCATGGGGGGTCAGTAAGAGTCAGAGATGACTGAACAACATTTACTAATGGCAGCTAGGTGTCTCAATGGATAGAGTCCTTGGCCAGGAGTCAGGAAGACCTGAGTTCAAATCTGGCCTCAGACACTTACTAGCTGTGTGACCCTGGAAAAGTCACTTATCTGTTTGCCTTAATCTACTGGAAAAGGAAATGGCAAAGCACTTCAGTTTCTTTACCAAGAAACCCCATGGACAGTATGGTACATGGAGTCACAAAGAGTTGTATATGACTAAACAAATGAATAACAACAATGACATTTACTAATGTGATATATTAAGAACTAATGATTTAGGGGGCAGCTAGGTGGTGCAGTGGATAAAGCACTGGCCCTGGATTCAGGAGGACCTGAGTTCAAATCTGGTCTCAGACACTTGACACTTACTAGCTGTGTGACCCTGGGCAAGTCACTTAACCCTCATTGCCCTGTACAAACAAACAAACAAAAAAAGAACTAATGATTTAAAACCAATTTCCCCAGAAGTCTGGGGCACATTCTCCTATAAGAGTCCATGGGAAAAGAGACAGGCTTAGAGAGTACATGTGGCCAAAGCTCCTGGCAATCAAAGCCTATCCCCTACCTTTTTTGAGTGCTCATGAAGTTACCTTTTGATATGTGTACATATATATGTGCATAGATAGATAGATAGATAGATAGATAGATAGATAGATAGATAGATAGATAGATAGATAGATAGATAGATAGATAATGTATATAGATAAACCTCTTTTCCGGGCTCTGAGGGTCAGGGCCTTTGTAGAGATCTGAAGCTGCCTATCCTCACTGTGTCAAATTTGTCCTTATCTCCTGATGCCATCAGTTGTTATTGCCATCAGATACTGATTTCTAGGGACACAGTTATCAATATTAGTAGAAAGTAAAAATCTTTTAACTGTTAAAAGTGTATAAGGTTAACCTCTGATCAGGACTTTCTTCTCAGGGGCTTGGCTGGCATTACTCCATTATTTACCTGGCCTGTTACTGGGATTAGAATATGTCAGCAGAAGCAGCAAATATCAATCAATGCTCATTTAATGGATTTACTTTATCAGAAGGACTCAATGTAGAATCAATGGTTGAGACATGAAGATAAAGATAAGAAATGGACAAAAATGGTGGGTTGCATTATTCTCAGTCTCAAATTCCTTTATAGGGCCAATGGAAAAAGTGTGAAACAATAAAAAATATAATAGTACCACTTAAAATTAGTGTATCTTTATCATAGACAAGGTTGGTATCCTGAGACTATATCAATACCATAACAACAAATGCTAAATGCCACCATTATTGTAGCCAGAATCATAGGAGGTGATGAAGTATCAGGACTCAATAGTAAATATACTGAAATCTTCAATATAGAAGAGGAGAAGCAGTACCAAATTTCTCTCAATGTATAGAATGAGATTTCCATACTAGGATATTCACATTAGGATGATATGATACATGAGGTCAAGATAGAAAGAAAAAAATGGAATAATGCAGAAATATCAAAAGATTGAAAATAAATATTACTTTTACCATTTTAAACATTTTTATTTAAAGTTTTGAGTTCCAAATTCTGTTCTTCCTTCCCTCTCTTTCTTTCCCCCTCCCTGAGGCAATAAACAATCAGATATATTTTATGCATGTACAATTATGTAAAACATTTCCATATTAGTCATGTTGTATAAAAAGACAAAAGAAAAAATGAAAGAAAGTGAAAAACAGTATATTTCAGTCTGTATTCAAATAATAACAGTTATTTCTCTGGAAGCAGATAGTATACTTCATCATTACTTCTTTATGTGCAAATCACATACTCATTTTGACCTTATCTTGGTATACCATGTGAGCTGTTGGTCTATACCTAGATTCTGCCATATTGTATTCCAGATTTCCCAGCAGTTTTTGTCAAATAATGAGTTTTGGTTCTAAAAGCTTTGATCTTTGGGTTTATCTTATACTAGATTATGATGTTCCTTTACTGCAATTGTCATTTGTACCTATTCTATTCCACTAATCCATAACTATTTCTTAGTCAGTGCCAGATAATTCTTATAATTACTTTATAATATAAAGCTTTATAATACAGTTTGAGATTTAGTACAGCTAGACCACCTTCCTTATCATTTTTATTGATTCCCTTGATATCCTTGAGCTTTTGTTCAGATGAATTTGTTATTATTTTTCTAACTCTCTAAAGTAATTTTGATAGTTTGATTGATATAGCACTGAATAAATAGAATTATTTAGGTAGAATTGTCATTTTTCTTAAATTGGCTCAACCTATCTATGAGAAATTTTAATGTGTATTCTTTTACTCTTTTTTGCATATTTTATATAATAAACTTTTTATTTATAATTTGGGGTTCCAATTTTTATCCCTCTTTCCTTCCCTACCCCCTCCAGGTGGCAAACAATCAGATGTGGGTTATACATGTATGATTATGCAAACATTACCATATTAATCATTTTGTATGGGAAAACTGGAATAAAAAAAAGAAAGTAAAAAGTAGCATGCTTCAATCTGTATTCCATCAATATCAGTTCTTTCTTTGGAGGTGGATAGTATGTTTCATCAATAATCCTCCGGGATTGTCTTGGATTATTGTATTGTTGGGAATAGTTAAGTCGTTCACAGTTTTTCACTGAACAATATTGTTGATATTATGTACAGTGTTCTCCTGGTTCTGTTTACTTCAGCATACATCAGTTCATGTAAGCTTTCCAAGTTTTTCTGAAATCATCCTGATTGTCATTTCTCATAGCACAATAGTATTCCTTTACAATAATGTACCACAGATTGTTTAGCCATTCCCTAATTGAAGGGTGTCACTTCAATTTCTAATTTGCTTATGGTATCATCCTTTATGTGTAAATCATTTACCCATTTTGACCTCATGGTGTGAGATGTTGGTCTATACCTAGTTTCTGCCATACTGTTTTCCAGTTTTCCCAGCAGTTTTCATTAAACAATGAGTTTTTGTTCCAAAAGCTTGGATCTTTAGGTTTTTGTATACTAGATTACTATACTCATTTACAATCATGTAATTTCTATCTATTTTATTCCACTGATCTACCTCTCTATTTCTTAGCCAGTACCAGATTGTTTTGATAATTACTCCTTTATAATACAGTTTGAGATCTGGTACTGCTAGACCACCTTCTTTCTTTTTTTTTTTTATTTATTCCGATGATATCCTTGAACTTTTGTTTTTCCAGATGAATTATGTTATTTTTTTCTGGCTCTATAAATATTTTTGATAGTTTTATTGGTATAGCACTAAATAAATAAATTATAGTATTGTCATTTTAATTATATTGGCTCCCATGAGAAATTCATAATTTTCAAATTGTTTAGATTTGACTTTTTGTGAAATGTGTTTTATACTTTTGGTCATATAGTTCCTTGGTTTGTCTTGGCAGGTAGATTCCCAAATATTTTATATTGTTTATAGTTACTTTAAATGGAATTTTTCATTCTATTTCTTGCTGCTTCACTTTGTTGGTAATACATAGAAATGCTGATGAATTAAATGGGTTTATTTTGTATCGTGCAAATTTACTGAAGTAGAAAACATTCCTTTTTTTCCTTTTTAAAAAATATTTATTTAGAATTTTTCCCCAACTTACGTGTAAGAACAAAATTGTAACATCAATTTTTAAAACTTTGTGTTCCAAATTCTCTTCCTTCCTCCCTATCTCCACCTTAATAACTCAAGCAATTCAATGTGTTATACATGGAAAGTCATGCAAAGCATAGAAGACAAAAAAACTTTAGAAAAAGGAACTAAGAACAACAACAAAATATATCTCCATCTGTATTTAGATACCGTCAGTTCTTTCTCTGTAGATGGACTGCATTTTTCCTAAGTTCTTCAGAGTTGTCTTGGAACATTGCATTGCTGAAAATAACTAAGTCATTCACAGCCAACCATCTTATAATATTGCTGTTATTTTGTATACAGTACATTTCACTTTGCATCAGCTCATATAAGTCTTTCCAGGTTTCGCTGATAGTGTACTGCTATGTATGTGTGTGTGTGTGTGTGTGTGTGTATACACATATTATTTTAAAGGGAGATTACCTTACAAAAAACTCATGAGGTTGATTATCACAACAACAATAATTGCTAACATTTATATAGTACCTTATACCTGACAAAGAATTTTCTTCACAATATCCCAGATAAGTACCATCATCGTCCTCATCATCATCTTCATCAGCCTCATCTAACATTGCTCTTGCCTCTGCTTCAAATTTCCCCCCAGTTACTATTGCTGTTTCCCTCTATCCTATTTGCTTCCCATGATATTTACTCTATTTTCTATTTTCTGTGAGATTTAAAAATTGGCATAGCCCATGAATGGCCATCAGTCTCCTCTCCGAAAGGGTGGTCCTTCAAAAACTGGCGTACTTTTTACCACACTTCTTTTACCCTATCCTTCCTCAAAAGTGTTTTGCTTCTGAACTGCCCCTTCCCCAATCTGCCCTCCCTTCCTTCACCATTGCCCCCTTATCCACTTCCCCTCCCACTTCCCCACAGGGCAAGATAGATTACTATACCCACTTGAGTGTATTATTCCCTCTTTGAGCAAATTCTGATGAAAGTAAGGCTCTTTCACTCCCCTGCTCCTCTTCCATCTTTCCCTCTACTCCATAAGCTTTTTCTTGCTTCTTTTATGTTAGATACTTTACCCCCATTCCACCTCTCTCTTTCCCTTTCTCCCAGTGCAATCATCTCACCCCTTAATTTTATATTAAATATGTCATCATTAGTCAACTAGCTGACACAGTGGACAAAACATCTGCTCTGGACCCAGGAGGGCCTAAACCCAAATCTGGTCTCAGACATAAGATACTCTCCAGCTGCACAACCATGGGCTTGCCACCCAACCCTGACTGCCTCACAAAAACCAAACAAAACAAAAATAAAGAAAAAACCCAATAAACAAAAAAAAAAACATAAATGCTTTACAGATATCATTACTTCATAATCAATTCCCATCTGTGCTCTCTGTTTAAGCTTATTCCTAATACTGAGATAATTCTTATGAGTTAGAGGTATCATCACCCCATGTTGGAATGGAAACAGTTTAACATTTTAACATCCCTCATAATTTCTTTTTCCTGTTTACCTTTTATGCTTCTCTAGGGTCTTGTATTTGAAAGTCAAATTTTCTATTCAGTTCAGGTTTTTCATCACAAATGCCAGAATGTCTTCTTTTTTATTGAAGTCCCATTTTTCCCCCCTGAAAGATTATACTCAGTTTTGCTGGGTAGGTGATTTTTGGTTGTAGTCCCAGTTGCTTTGTGCTCTGGAATATCATATTCCATGCCCTCTGATCCTTTAATGTAGAAGCTGCTAGATCTTGTGCTACCCTGACTGTGGCTCCACAGTACTAGAATTCTTTCTTTTTGTCAGCTTGCAATATTTTCTCCTTGACCTGGGATTTTTGAAATTTGTCTATAATATTCCTGAAAGTTTTCCTTTTGGGACCTCTTTCTGGAGGCAATTGGTGGTAATCTCTCCTCCCTGCTTCCTTCCCTCCCTCTGTCTCTTTCAAATCTGTCTCTCTGTCTCTGTCTCTGTTGTTCCCTCCCTCCCTCCCCTCATTGCTGTATTTCTCTCTGTGTATCTCTCTATATATGTCCCCAACTCACTTCACCAGAAGTGACATCATTAGTCAACATATTTTGAAATCTTGCAATTTTTTATGTAATTATTGATATTAGCAGAAATTGTGCATAGAATCATCCTCATCATCAAACAGTTATTAATTTGCTTAAAGTAATTAAAAATTAATTTAGTTATTCAAGCAAATACAGTTATTAATATTAATTGATTAAAGTATTGATTTTTTATATGAAAGGTAGCTATGGGTAATGAGATGAATTGTCTTACATACATATTAAGTTTAACGAAATAATATCTTTTTCACTTCTACTTTTGAACATTTTTTCTTCTGTGTATTTTTCACTTAGTCACTAAATCAGTGTATATAATGTCCAGATTCTTCTTTGCTCAACATTTCTTTATATAAAGCTCCTCTCTAGGTTTCTTCCCATCATTAATTTCATCATTTGTTTTGTCTCATGCTTTCATACTTCAAGGATCTGTAATTTAATGAGTGTGGGTACATATGACTCTAATGTAGATTGCATTGATGTTCTTGAGTTGGCATAATGAAAAATTTCATACCCCTATAATAAATGAGATTATTGAAATTTAGCAAGGCTGGTCCTCTAACAACAAACTCACAGACCTATTCTCAAAGCACTTAAATATTGATGGGATCTGTCAGAATTAGCATTCTGTTGTCACAGCTTTCCTCACCTGGAAAAGTGACCTCCATACTAGGATAGATTATCTGAGCAAGAATGGAATGGAGAGCTCACTTCCTATGATGAAAAAAGATGGCATTTTGTTAATATTGTTCAGCCAGTCGCCAAATGTTGGACATACAAGTTGTTTCAAGGTTTTTAACTGTTATTGAACAAAGCTAACATGAACTTTTTTGCACTATTTTCTTGTCCACAAGCTTCCTAATGAGCATTCATGATTGTCTTACCCCGGACAGAAACCATTTCTCACTTCTCTGAATTCTAATATAGCTTATTTTTACATTCTCCTTTTCATTAATAATTTGCACAGATGTTTTTCCTTTCCCAACTAAATTATAAGCTCCTTAAGAACAGAAACCCTGTTTTATTCATCTTTCTCCTCCTACCCCACTCCTATGCAGTGCCTTCAAATTAGCAAGAAAAAATATTTGTTTTGAATTGAAGAGAAACATCAAAATTCATTTTCAGGGATGTGCATTTTAAAATAGACCTTCCCAAGGAAACCACAACTCTGGTACTAAACATATATATTCAAAATAGGCCGAAGAGACCTACTCAAATGAAATTACTGGCTTTAGTGTGGCATTAGAATTCATTAGGAGTTGTTTGAAAGAAAAAAAAAAAACTAGCATTCTTCCTTTAACTTTGAGGGTGTTTTAAACCTTAACTGAAAGTATGGAGTGGGTTTTTTTCTGAATATTTAATACTTGTGGCCCAAGATGGAAAGATGTGGTTTAAATGATAGAATACAGAGGTAAAGGTATATGACAGAGGGGCAGCTAGGGGGCGCAGTGGATAGAGCACCAGCCCTGGATTCAGGAGAACCTGAGTTCAAATCCGACCTCAGACACTTGACACTTACTAGCTGTGTGACCCTGGGCAAGTCACTTAACCCCAGTTGCCCCGCCCCCCACGAAAAAGTTATATGACAGAAAAAATCATTCATTAGGCATCTATGTGTTAATCACTATGTGAAGTGTTGGGCATACAAATGCAAAAGAGAAATCATTTCTGACCTTAAGGAGTTTATATTATAATAGGTATGGACACTGTTTATGTTAGATATATGATTAGGGACAACACTATCTAGGGAGCCATGGGGATTAGTTAATTCATAGAGCGAATAACTGATATTCCCCTTTCTAGGAACAATGATACTATTGATTTAATTAGTGTACTCAGATCAAGAGGTGGAAAGGGGGAATGGATGTCAACCCATAAGGAGGGCTCTAGTGTAGTACCCAAGGGTTTGACTGTAATTATATTCTGGTCAACAGTGTTTTTAGGAAAACACTGGGTAAAGGAATATATGGCATGATTATTAAGCTTGCAGAAGGCATGAAAGTTGGATTGATAACTAAAATTTGGGGTGATAGAAGGAATTAAAAACCTAAGGATGAACCAAAGCAAATAACTTGAGATTTAGGTTCATCAGAGAAGTCCTTGATTGATTTCATCCATCTCCTAATCAATTTAATGAGACCACAGGACATGGTCCTTTATGTGAATTTCACTTCCTATGGTGGTAGGCATAATCTCTAGCACCTAGATGAGAGAACACAGAGGAGTCTTCTTGCTGGTTGCCATTGATCATGTTTGCCTCTGAAATGATCGATGCCTTATTAAGTAGGGGAGGCAGGGAAGACTTATCAGGAAAGACTTAACAGAAAAGACATTCTTTTCTTAAAGCATATAATAATAAAGTATATAAAATGGCCTCATCTTTTTTGTACACTTTACAGAAATATAAAACAGCAACTTGTAGGAGAAGCACATGGTAAGCCCCTTGTGCTTGACTAGCTAAGCTCATCATTTCCCTGCCACCTTTGGTATTTCTTTTTCCTTTTTTGAGCTTGGATGAGTGACTAGAGACCCTGACAATAGACTCTCTCAGCCTTAAGAGTTTCCTCATAAGTAACCTGAGTTTTTGAGTTTGAAGACACTGAGAGTTCCTTTGATCAAGAGTCAAGAACTAGCTCCCTTAAAGGTAGAATATTTCCTCTCCAGTATACTTTTTGGATAACAAATGATACTCATAAGAGGATCATTTTACAACTAATGGATTAAAACAATGTCATGAGGGCCTGGGTTGGAGGTATGTGTTAGCTTACTACTGGGCCAACTTTGCTATTGCCATGAATTATTTAAATGATTATAAGTGTTTGTTCAGAATTCCTCTAAATGTATTCATTTTGGTGGAGGTGGAAAAGGGCTTCCAGTCTGCTGGGCTGAGTACTTTGTGTTTTCATATTTACTTTTGGACTTCTGGGAGTCCTTTGTACCTTCTACATTTTCTGTGGTGGGTGAAAAGAAATGCTGCTTTATAACCAATGATACCCATATTATTCATGGAGTTGGGGACTCTGATATCCACATTCAAAGAAACCTAAATAGAAGTTACAACTAAGTTATATTTTAGTGATTTCCTAGAGTACAAAAACCTTGGAGTGGGGTCACAGGCCAAAAGGATAGACTGACCCTTTAGGGGTCAAACCCTAGAATCAAGCCCTATCTTTGGGTCCCTAGGAGTCACTGGGGAGACCTGAACAATGGGTTACATTAAAACATTACACTTAGTTTCAAAGAACCATGCCACAAACATAGTAAATAGTGCTATATGGTTACAAATCATTCCCTTTGAAAATAGATTGGAATTTCCATTAGACCACAAGTTCAATGTGAACCATAGAGATGTACGTACAGCTAGAAGTGACCTTTAGAGGTAATTTAGTCTACTTCTTCATTTTACTGATGAGACTCCTGAGACATAGAGAGTTTGAATGAGTTACCATAGCTATAAGTGGTAGAGCTGGAATTCAAACACAGGTCCAATCACTATTTCACTCTACATGTACTACCATACTAATAATTATCTAAGATATAAAACTTACAAAAATAGAAATTTATAAATTCACTAGATTAAAAGGAAATAATATTCGATCCCAGAATCAATGAGGAGCCATTGGATTTTATTAAGTTGGGGAGTGGAGAAGCATTTTAGGAATATAACTTTGGCAGCTTTGTGGAAGATGAATCAGAGAGGGAGATTCATGAATTTTGGGAATCAATTAGGGGATGATTGCAATAATTGAGTAATAAGTGAGATCATGAACAAGGTGGTAGCTAAGTGAATTTAGAGAAGAGGACAAGATGCAAGGTGAATGGAGTAGAATCCGTTTAATTTGTCAACTAATTGGATATGGAGAGTAAGGAGTTGATAAAACTGGGGTTTTGAAGTTGGTGATTGGAAGATTAGTGACATCCTAGAATAGGAATGAAGGATTCTGGAAAAAGAGAAAGGAATGCAATTTTCCCAATGGCAACTATAGAACTGTTGCTTTCTCCAATCTGCTTTCTCCCTTCCCTCCAGTTTCCATATTGAGTTGAATGATTTTCCCTGCAGGCAGTAAGCTCTTGAAACTCATGACAAGATCACTCCAAAAACCCTACAAATAATACCATGGGATAATTCCTGGAGCATCAGAAAGCACAAAAGAACCTCCTGAAAAAAGATACCCAAATGAAAACTCTCAGGAATATTATAGCTAAATTCCAGAACTCCCAAGTCAAGGAGAAAATATTGCAAGCAGCCAGAAAGAAATAATTCAAGTACTGTTGAGCCACAGTCAGGGTAGCACAAGATCTAGCAGCTTCTATATTAAAGGATCAGAGGGCATGGAATATCATATTCCAGAGGGCAAAGGAATTGGGATTACAACCAGGAATCACCTATCCAGCAAAACTGGATATAATCTTTCAAGGGAAAAATGGGACTTCAATTTAAAAGAGGACTTTCAGGTATTCATGATGAAAAGACTTGACCTGAATAGAAAATTTGACTTTCAAATTCAAGACCCTAGAGAAGCATAAAAAGGTGAACAGGAAAAATAAATTAAGAGGGATGCTAAAAACTGTTTACATTCCTACATGGGAAGATGATACTTCTAACTCATAAGAACTTTCTTAGTATTAGGGCAGATGATAGAAATAAATTTAGACAGAGGGCACAGTTGGTAATTGATTATGAAGGGATGATATCTGGAAAGCATTTAATTTTTGTTTTTCTTTTTTTGGGGTGTTGGTTGGAGTTGGGTGACATGCCTGGAGTTGTGCAGTGCATGAGTGTCTTGTGTCTGAGTCCAGATTTTGGCTCAGGTCCTCCAGGGTCCAGGGTGTGTGCTTTGTCCACTGTGTCACCTGGCTGCCCAATGATGACATCTTTAGGGTAAAATTGAGGGGTGAGAGGAATGCACTGGGAGAGGGAAAGAAATAGGAAAGGGCTTATGGAATGGGGGTGGGAGATCAGGGAGGAGCCTTACATTTATCAGAATTGACTCAAAGACCTTAATCTCATCAGAGTTGGCTCAAGGAGGGAATAACATACACACTCAATTGGGAGGAGTAATCTATCTAACCCTGCAGGAAAGCAGGAGGGGAAGAGGATAAGGAGGGAGCGGTGAAAGAAGAGAGGGCAGATTGGAGGACAGGGCAGTCAGAAGCAAATCACTTTTGAGGATGGATAAGGTGAAAGAAGATAGAAAATAGAGCAAATATCATGGGGAAGGGAACAGTATGGAGGGAAACAGTTAACAATAATAACTGTGAAAAAATTTGAAGCAGAGGCAAGAGATGATGATTGATTGATTGATGGATTGATGATGACTAGATGAAGATGGAGATTGATGACTATGAGGATGGATTGATGATGAGAATTGATTGATGATGATGATAAAATGTATGGTACTTACTTTGCTGGTATATTGTGAAGAAAATTTTTTGTCAGGTATAAGGTACTATATAAATATTATCTATTACTGTTGTTGCAAGCATCAACCTCAAGAGTTTATTGTAAAGAAATCTCTCTTTGAAGTACTATATAAATGTAATTTACTATTTAAAAGATGATGAACAGGATGCTATCAGAAAAGCCCAGAAAGACCTACTTGAGCTGATGCAAAATGAAATGTACTGTATACAAAATAACAGCAATACTTAAGATGATATTGATATGCTGTGGATGAATTGCTTATTTTCAGCAATGCAATGATCCAAGACAACTTTGAAGGTCCTAAAAATGTAGTCAATCTAAAGAGAGAGAACTGATGGTGTCTGAACACAGATTGAAGAATAATTTTTTTTTTTAGTTACTTTATCTGAAGTTTTGTTTTTGTCTGTTTTCTTTCACAATCTGTTTTGCAAGACTGTTCATGAATAGATTATATTGAATTTCTTGAGTTCTTGGTGGGGAGGGAGAACAGGAGGAAGAGAATTTGGAACACAAAGGTTTTTTTAAAAAATGATGTCAAAATGTGTATACATGTAATTTGGGGAAAAAAACTTAATTAGAACTATTGCTGTGGGTACACAGGTATTAGGTTATAAGGATGAAGTAGGACACAATATGGGGATGGTTCAGAGCTTATATAGAAGAGGGTGGAATGTTGGAAGATAAAAGTATTGTAAACAGACCTCATGGTTGAGTATGACAGGGAGGGTAATATGTGATCCATGTTACCATACTCTACTGGTTGAGCACGTATCCCTTTGGATCAGGCCTTATCCTCCACTATGGAAAACCCTGGACTAGATGACCTCTGGGATCTCTTCTTTCTCTGAGATGTTATGATCCTAGTAATATGATATTCTGTCAGCAGACTTCTTATTACCTTGAAAAAGTGATCTGTGCCCTAATTAAACAACCCTACAAATTCAATTTCAAAATTTGAATTTGTTTAAACTCAATTGAGAAGCAGCTAAGTAGCACAGTGAATAGAATGACAAGCCTTCAGTCAGGAAGACATCTTCCTGAGTTCAAATCTGGCCTCAGACACTTACTAGCTGTGTGACCCTGGGCAAACCACTTAACCCTGTTTCCTCATCTGTAAAATGAGCTGAAGAAGGAAATGACAAACCACTCCATCATCTTTGCCAAGAAAAATACCAAATAGAGTCACAAAGAGTTGGATACAATTGAAAAAAAATGAATAACAAACTCAAATGATCTGTTTTCCTTTTATCCTTTGAAAAAGGATTTACTGAATTAACATTATTGACAAAAATATTTAAAATATTTGAAGTCTCCCTGAGTATTCAGGTTTTATACCCATGGTACTAGAATCTGCTTCCTAGATGATACCCAAAGAAAGAAAAGCAATAATGCAAAGATTTATATGTTGTTACCAAGTTCCTATATATAATATAAGATAACTGCATTTATACACTAAGGTGGATAACATTATTATGAAAATGCAGAAATTCACAAAAAGCAACAGTCAAATATATTTTTTTAAATTGAATGAGCAAAATAGGGAAATTGGAGTTGATCAAAATATAGAACCAGCCACTAAGGAACAGAAATGAAAGCATTATTTTATAACTCTAGTAGATTTTAGGCTATTTATAAGAAAATAAAATGTTTACAAACACTTTAATTGCACCCATATTTATATACAGTATGTTAATCACAGCTTATTTTATTTATTTACTAAAGCAAGAATACTATTAAGACTTTGTATTCTACTTCTTTCCCATAAAGATTTAAGGCATTTGATAGCTTATCAACTTATTGATTAGCCAGTTATTGAAGTCCTAAACTATGTTTTTTAAAAGGCATTTTTGTTTCTATATCACTTACATTTCCCATAGTATTCCTCTCTCACTCCTGCTCAGAGCCATTCCTTATAATAAATGAAAATGAAGGGAACCACTTATCCATAGCAAAACTAATCTACATATCAAAATACCTACTCCATATTTTTCAAGTTAATCTATGACTTTTAAATGAAAATGAAGGGAACCACTTATCCATAGCAAAACTAATCTACATATCAAAATACCTACTCCATATTTTTCAAGTTAATCTATGACTTTTTATTATTTATTATATTAAACTTTTTTAGTATAATAAATAAGGGAGCTAGGTGAATAGAGCACTGGGCCTGGAATCAGGAAGATTCATCATCCTGAGCTAAAATCTGGTCCAGACACTTACTAGCTGTGTGATCCTGGGTAAGTCGCTTGACTCTGTTTGCCTCAGTTTCTTATTTATAAAATGGACTGGAGAAGGAAATGGCAATCTACTCCAGTATCTTTGCGAAGAAAACCCCAATTGGGATCCCAAAGATTCCAACAGGACTGAACAACAAAACCTTTCTCTTTTCAATCAAAGAGTATTAATTTTCTTGCCTTCCCACCACCCTGGTCCTCTTATCAGTAAAAAAGAAGTAAAACAAAACCCTTGAAAGAAATATGCATAGTCAAGCAGAATGAATGTTCATATTGGCTGTGTCCAAAAATTTTCCATCTTAAGTATTTCACCTGTGCTGGGAAGTGAATAACTTGTTTCATCATTAATTCCCTCATGGGAAAAGAGATATTTCCCCGCCCCACCCAACTTCTACATTAATCTTTTTATTCTTCTCAGCTATATCTTTTTTTCTCCCTTCTTGGCTTATCTGCCTGCTAATGACATTTTTCTTACCTTGCTTTTTCTTTACCAATCTGTTTCTCTCTCTCCCTCCCTCCCTCCCTCTCTCTCTCTCTCTCTCTCTCTCTCTCTCTCTCTCTCTCTCTCTCTCTCTTCCTTCCTCCCTCTTTGTGTCTATCTGTTTCTTATGATACCTCATTTTTTTTATAAATTCAAACTATTTTTATTATTATTTTTTCTTGATCCATCCATAGACTCATAGAAGTTTAAACATAGATGATGCATGAAGAAAATAAGCTGAGTGTGTACTAGAAAACCCTGGGGGAATATTCCTATTGGCCCTTCCATGATAAAAATGAGAAGGCTCTCCCTTCGTTGTGATAGCACAGTCCTCCCACACTCAATGTACCCATATAATTCAATCTTGGGAGACTCCCTTCCCTCCTCCCAAATCCTTACTATAGAGGCCTAGGCAAATATCTACCCAAGCTGGGATTGAATGTCTCAGAAGAATGAGAGCTAACTTTCTGAAAGAATGGCCCGATCCCCTTTCATTCAATTCTAATCAATGAAAGGAAGTTCTTTACATGGAGCTAAAAATCTATCTCCTAATGACTTCAGATCAAATCAGCACTTGTACTAGTTCTTTCTGGAACCAAGCAGAATAAGTATAATCATGGCTAATAATTATTCTTCTGTTCATGCCATAGGGTTCAAACCTTGGTATATAGCAATCCTCAAAGGATTAAACTTGTTAGTGACCCAAGAAGCAATGAAAGGTTCATAATGAGTATAAACAGGTTATAACCTAGTTCTAATTATGACCCACCTGGAAGAAGTGGTACAAGGGTAACACACTATTGCACCATCTGGGAATTGGTTCAATCACACAGAAAAAACAAGTTTGAAATAGTTAAAAGAGTGACTAATGTGTCCATACCCCACTGCTAAGCATATATTATGAAGGAGACCAAAGACAGAAAGATCCTATATAAACCAAACAATTGACTGCATCATTTTCTGTTGTAGCAAAGAACTAAAAACAAAGTTGATGACCATTGTTTGGGGAATGGCTAAGCAAATTGAGATAGAGGAATGTAATTCCTCAATTAGGAATAGAGAAATATTATTGTACCATAAGAAATTAAGTTTATGAAGAATTCAGAGAAACATGGGAAGATTTACTTGAATGGATGATGCAAAGAAAAGTAAGCAGAGCCAGAAAAATAATATGTATAATGACCACAACAATGTAAATGAAAAGAACAATAACAAAAAAAATTGAAACTGAACACTGTGGAACTATCAGATTCTCTAAGACCATAGAACTCTGAATACATAAATGAATTTATTGAAAGTAATAGGGTTGACTCCTTTAGTCTCTGTAAATGCCTCCTTAATTTCTTGATTCCTTGACTATGGTTCCTATTCTCATTCCCTGGATTTCTTTTATTCAATTGACACTGACTGAGAACCTTCATCCCCCTTCTAATGAATCATCATTTAGGATATAGCCTTTAGAAAAAAATATCCCCTGAGAAAACCCAAAGCAGTTCAACTTTCCACCCTCTCCCTAGGTGTTCTCTTACTATCTCTTACTTAAATTTCCTCTTAACCATTCTTTTGCTATCCCTTTGTCAGAGTCAGAGAAACCAGCAACAGCAGCATATGAGATTGGGGTTTTTTGTTTTTTGTTTTTTGTAGATTGCCTGTGCTCAGCATTGGGCCTTTCTTTTCCGAATTTACTTTTTAACCCTAATTTTTTTTTTCAAATCCAGTGGTTTAAAAAAAATGCTCAAATGAGTTCATGCAAATTTCATTGAAAACAGGTAATGGTAGATGAACTTTATTTCCTTATTTGACAGGGTAACTAGACTAGAAAGTTGAAAATAAGGTCTTTGAGCCAATTTTGATAAGTGTAAGGCTCATTCACTGCCTCATTCCTCCCCATCTCTCCCCTTACTCCATAAGCCCTTTCCTGTTTCTTTCATGTGGGATTTCACCCCATTCTACCTTTCTGCCTTCCCCTTCCTCTCAGCCCTGAATTTTACCCTAAAGATGTCATCATGGGGCAGCCAGGTGACACAGTGGACAAAGCACACACCCTGGACCCTGGAGGACCCAAACCCAAATCTGGACTCAGACACAAGACACACAGCCACTTTATGACCCCAGGCATGTCACCCACTCCAACCACCCCACAAAAAGAGATAAACAAAAGTTAAATGTTTTCCAGATATCGTCCCTTCATAAGAAATTACCAACTGTGCCCTCTGTCTAAATTTATTTCTATCATCTGCCCTAATACTGAGAAAGTTCTTATGAGTTAAAAGTATCATCTTCCCATGTAGGAATGTAAACAGTTTTGAACATTCTTCTTAATTTATTTTTCCTGTTCACCTTTTTATGCTTCTCTAGGGTCTTGCATTTGAAAGTCAAATTTGCCATTTGGTTCAGGTATTTTCACCATGAATACCTGAAAGTCCTCTTTTTCATTGAAGTCCCATTTTTCCCCTGAAATATTATATAAAGTTTTTCTGGATAGGTGATTCCTGGTTGTAATCCCAGTTCCTTTGCCCTCTGGAATATGATATTCCATGCCCTTTGATCCTTTAATGTAGAAGCTTCTAGATCTTGTGATACCCTGTCTGTAGCTCGACAGTACTTGAATTATTTCTTTCTGGCTGCTTGCAATATTTTCTCCTTAACCTGGGAGCTCTGGAATTTGACTATAATATTCCTGGGAGATTTCCTTTTGGGATCTCTTTCTGAAGGTGAATGGTGGATTCTTTCAATTTCTATTTTACCTTCTACTTCTAGAATATCAGGGGAATTTTCCCTGATAATCTCCTGGAAGATGTCTAAGCTCTTTCCTTGATCATGGTTTTCAGGTATTCCAATAATTTTCAAATTGTCTCTCCTGAATCTATTTCCCAGGTTATTTGTTTTTACAAGGAGATATTTCACATTGCCCTCTATTTTTAAAAATTCATTTGGATTTGCTTTATTGTGTCTTGATTTCTCATAAAGTCATTAGCTACTATTTGCTCAATCCTAATTTTTAAGCAATGATTTTCTTCAGAGATCTTTTGTACTTCCTTTTCCATTTGACCAATTTGGCTTTTCATACTATTGATTTTTTTCATGATCTTTCTTTATCACTCTCATTTCTCTTTCTATTTTTTACTCTAACTCTTGTATTTAACTTCAAAATCATTTTTGAGCACCTCTATGACCTGAAACCAATTCATATTTTTCTTATAAGCTTTGTAAATAGGAGCCATGATGTTGCTATACTCTTCCAAGGGTGCACCTTGATCTTCCTTGTCAGTAAAGAAACTTTCTATGGTCCTCACTTTTTTCTGTTTGCTCATCTTGACAGTCTTTTACTTGACTTTTAGCTCCTTAAAGTGGGGCACTGTTTCCAGGCTGCACTGTTCCAAGCTTCAGGGTGTCTCACGTTGTATGATTTAAGCATAGACAGGTTCTTCCCTCATCTGGCCTGTTCCCTGGTTCATAGATAATCCCAGGCCAACTTACTACTTAACCAGATGGCAAAACTTTGTGTGCTGTGGTTGTTAGCTCCAACAAGCCTGTGCCTCTCCCCTACCTGGGCCATTGCTACTCAAACCTACTTCCTGGTTCCCAGCAGGGGTGAAAAACCCAAGTTCTGCCTTAGCACCAGCAGAGACCCCTGTAATCTCCCCCACTGTCAAATGGTCAGCCCTTTGACCAGACTGTGAGCTTAGATCCAGATGACACTGGCGCTGCAGCTGATTCTGAGGCTCAGGGGGTGGGGTGGGGGGGTCTCTTTCTCTGGTGAGGCCTTCCTGGGACTGGATCTGTGTCAGACTGTGGGTTGGGATCCACTCCTGCCCTGTCACAGCAGCCCCTTCCTTTTGACCTTCTAAGCTGTCTTTGGTTGGAAAATGGACTCAGCATGTTCTTTTATGAGTTTTAATGCTCCAGGAATTGTCCTATGACATTATTTGGAGGTTTTTTGGAATGATCATGTTGTGAGTTTGAGAGCTTTCTGCTTTTCCTCTGCCATCTTGGTTCCCCTTAAACACATTTTTATGGTGATTTAACTGACCTAGACCCAATTTTTCAGTTTACTCTCTTAGCCTCATGTAGGGAAAAATGTTGTATCCCCAGAGATATTCTCTCCTTAGAAAACATAGAAATGGGATTTACACTTTGTGGTTGATTGCAAACACACACACACACACACACACACACACACACACACACACACACAAAACTCCAGGAGAGGACATACAAAACTCACAGACAAGATAAAAACAGCAATATAGCTGAATATATAATTTAGGCTACAGAAGGACATTTACACCTTGACCCTATCATAACCTGCTTTCCACAAAATACAAATAATGTTATAATTGTTCTGGAACAGTGAGAAACAACTCAGCTAGTCTGAGGATCACCAGCCACAGTAAGTTTCTAACATGGAGTGTAATTATTGGCAGGTGTTCTACATTGCTGTAGGAGGCATGTCTAACCTCATATTTAATATAATTCTGTTTATTTATCCTTATTGACATGATTACCCATTTTTTCATAAGATAACATTTGTAAAAATGTTTAGCACAGTGCCTGGCATACAGAAGGTGCTTAATAAATGGTTGTTCCTTTCCTTTCTCTTATTGTTTAGTTCATCAGTTGTATCTTACTTTTTGTGATCCCATATGGGTGTGTTTTTTTGGCAAAGATACTGGAGTGGTTTGCCATTTCCTCATCCTACTCATTTTACAGTTGAGGAAAGTGAAGCAAATAGGGTTAAGTGACTTTCCCAGGGTCTTACAGCTAGTAAGTGTGAGAATATATTTGAACTCAGGTCCTCCTAACTCTATCCACGATACTATTTAACTGCCTCCTTTCTCTTACTTTATGTTTCCTCATGACATATGTGGTTTGCATTACTCTAAATGCAAAGAGAAGACAGATGAATACTTGCTGAGAAAGTTGTAGATTCCAGTAAAGGTATCAGTTAGAAATAATGGTCTCTGATTTCCCTTATAGACTCTAGATTCTAATTCTTTTGACCATACATTTATTTACATTTGTCTCGCTCCTGTTCCCCTCCCCTTTATGGCTTTCCAGGCTTTCAAATAATTTAGAGGTGAGACAATATGCCAACCATTCTTTCTACCATAAAATGGTGACACTTTGGTAGATTCTTTGTGTAAAGCAAAACATTACTTTTGAAACAATAAATTTCCTCCTTCATTCTGTTCGCCTCACCTTACAATGTATTTACCCCTACATTACTTTTGACCTACCATTTCAGGGTGAAAGATGTCTTTTCTTGCCTAGCTCTTTGATCCAACATTTGGACAAATATCGTATTCCTGGCTTTTAACTTGGCCTTTGATATTACTTGATTTGTTGATTCTTTAGCTCTGGCAATGTATTTGGCTCAGGTTCACCTTATTCTCCTCACTCTGGGGTTTGTTGACTCACCCTGCAGATTAGCCCTTGCCTGAGTTGTACACCTGCTAATCCCTGGTATCACACAGGCTTGTCACTACTTACACCCTCTTTCTGCATGCTCCACTTCCTCCAGAATTACTTGCTGTCCTTCAGGTGCTGTCAGCAGAAGGGAACTATGCCACAGACTCTGAAATCTGCCCTTCAGCAGCAAATGAACTTCATTGTAAAAGCACAATTTCATCACTTCCCTCTTCCCAGATTTGTGTGTGGCAAATGAATGTGCCTGAAGTGAGGTGTAATTAGTAACCTTTCCCAAAAGTACCACGATAAGTCTCTAAGACCAATTCACTTGAAGATTAAGGGGCCTCCTGGGATTTTTAAAATATAAAATAAAACTCCTCATGGACTTTTAATGGGAGGAGCACCACATGAACTAGGCAGAGATGATATTTGTTGTGTCATGACCACTTGGGAAGGTTACATCTCATGACATGGTCTATGTAGGATCATTGATGTAGAACTAGAAGGGACCTTGGATACCTTAATTCCAATCACTTAATTTTTACACATGAGGAAACTGAGTTATAGAAAGGTAAATTGACTTGCCCAGGGTTAGATGGCTAGTAAATATCAGAGGTAAGATTTGAATTTGGTTCTTCCTGACTCCAAGGAGGCACATTTCCCACTGTATTAAACAGGGATCAGTCCTTATTGGGCAATGTTGAGGAGTTTCTCCAAGAGTTCAAAGAGAATCAAAGAATGTTATAAATGATGGTACCTTAGAACTCATCTAGTCTTACTTATACCTAGCGAAGAATCCTCTTTGAATACAATGAAGTTGAATACAATACTATCCATATTTTGCTTACAATTTTCCAGTGAGGGGGATGCCACTATATCCAGAAACAAACCAATTCTATTTTTGAATAGTTCTCATTATTAGAAATTTTTTCATCAGATCTTAATTGACCTTTTTACAACTTAGGGTCATGAAATCCTAATCTAGAAATATAAGGGCATTCTCTAGTCCAACAACCTGATTTTGCCAATAAGAATAGAAAGGCAGGGGCAGAGCCAAGTTGTCAGAGGAAAGGCATTAAATGCACAGAGCTCCTGATACAATTACCCCAAAAACAGTAATCAATGAACAGCTGGAGCAGAAAAACCCACAAAAAGATGGGCTGAGATTATTTTCCAGCCATAGGCAGATTAAAGGGGGCCATACTGGGCTGTGAATAGAGTCCAACCCTGCAATTGCACAACACAGACCCCACACATGCCATGCCAGAGTAATTTATCCCCCCCCCCCGAGCCTCTGAATCAGCTGCAGCACCAGTGCCCTCTGGAAAGAGATCCCAAAAGGAAAACTTGCAAATTCCAAAGATCCCAGGTCAAGGAGAAAATATTGCAAGCAGCTAGAAAAAAGAAATTCAAATACTGTGGAGCCACAGTGAGGATAACACAGGATTTAGCAGCTTCTACATTAAAGGACCGGAGGGCATGGAATATGATACTCAGGAGGGCAAAGGAACTGGCACTACAACCTAAATTACCTACCCAAAAAAAGTGATTATAATGTTTCAGGGGGGAAAATGGGACTTCAATGAAAAAGAGGACTTCCAGGCATTTGCAATGAAAAGACCTGAACTGAATAGAAAATTTGACTTTGAAATACAAGACCCAAGAGAAGCATAAAAAAGTAAACAGGAAAAAGAATTCATGAGGGACATTAAAAGGTTAAACTGTTTATATTCTTACTTGAGAAGATAATACTTCCAACTCATAAGAACTCTCTCAGTATTAGGGCAGGTAAAAGGGATATACATAGACAGAGGGCACAGGTGTGAATTGAATATGGAGGGATAATATCTGTAAAGCATTTGTCCACATTTTTTGTGGGGCAGGAAGGATGGGGTGGCTTATGTCTGGGGCTGGATTTGGGATTGGACACTCCTGGATCCAGGACTGGTGCTTTGTCCAGTGTATCACCTAGCAGATCCATGATGACATCTTTAAAATAAAGTTAAGGGGTAAGAGAAATGCACTGGAATAAAGGGAAAAAGAGAGGTGGAAGGGTGTAAAAAGCTCATGTAAAAGAAACAAGAAAAATCTTATGGAGTGGAGGGGGAAATGAGAAAAGAGTGGGGTAGTGAGTGAACCTTACTTTCATCAGAATTAGTTCAAAGAGAGAATAACATAAACACTCAAGTGGGTATAGTAATATGTTTTGCCCTGAGGGAATGTGGGAGGGGAAAGGGAAAAGTGGGAGAGGGGGAGGAGAGGTGAAGGAAGGAAGGGCAGATTGGGGCAGTAAAAAGCAAAACACTTTTGAGGAGGAATAGGGTGAATGAAGATAGAAAATGGAGTTAATATCAAGGGGAGGGAATATGACATAGGGTAATACAGTTAGCAATAGTCACTGTGAAAGAAATGATGAGCAGGATGATATCAGAAGGACGTATGAAAAGTGCAACCCATCAACAGAGGAAGAACTGATCATATTTGAATACAGATTGAAGTATAATTTTATTTTTTAGTTCCTCTTTCTAAAGTTATTCTGTCCATTTTCTTTCACAGCTTGACTAATGTGAAGATGCTTGACATAACTGCACATGTATGACTTATATTTAATTGCTTGATTCCATAGGGAGTGTTGAGGAGGGAGGCAGGAAGAAAATTTAGAACACAAAATTTTAAAACTTTGTTTCAATGTGAAGAAATGATGAGCAAGCAGATTTCAGAGAAATCTGGAAGGACTCACACAAACTGATGCTGAGTGAGATGATCAGAACCAGGAGAACTTTGTACACAGTATCAACAACATTATGTGTTGATCAACTTTGATAGACTTAACTCTTCTCAGCAATACAGTGGTCCAAGATGGTTTCAAAGGACTCATGATGGAAAATGATCTTCAAATCCAAAAAAACCCAACCAAACAAACAAACCAAAAAACTACAACTGTGGAATCTAGATGCAGATTGGACCATACTATATCTACTCCCCCCCCCTTTTTTTTGTCGAGGCAATGGGGGTTAAGTGACTTGCCCAGGGTCACACAGCTAGTAAATGTCAAGTGTCTGAGGCTGGATTTGAACTCAGGAACTTCTGAATTCAAGGCCGGTGCCCCCCTTTTTTCCCCTTTTTTGAGGTTTTTCCCTTTTGCTCTGATACTTCTTTCACAGAATGGCTAATGCAGAGATATGTTTAGTGTGATTGTACATATATAATCTATATCAGATTGCTTACTGTCTTAGGAAGGGGGGAGGGAGGGCAGGGAAGGAGAGAAATTTGAAACTAGAAATCTTATAAAAACAAATGTTGAAAGCTATCTCCACATGTAAGTAGAAAATATATATATTTTTAAGCAGAACAGAAAGGCCCATGGAGAGACAAGTGAAAATATGTGTTCAAATCCTGTTTTAGATACTTAATTGCTGTGTAAGCCCAGCAAGTTGCTTTAGCCTCTCTCTCTGCCTCAGTTTTCTGATCTGAAAAAAGGACCTTTAAGGTCTCTTCCAATTTCAATTCTATAATCCTGATTTTCTCAGTCACATATGTAGTATAAGAATTGAGATCTGAACCCAGGTACTCTAAGTCCAGAATACTCTTCTTATTGTGCCAAGTTGCCTGTTTGGATTCTGAAGAAAAGAAGAATAAATTGAATCTCTTTTCCATATGACAGCGTTTCAGAATTTGAAGACTGGTACCATATCCTTCCTAAGTCTTCTCTTCTCCATGCTAAGCCTCCCCTGTTCCTTTAATGCCCCTTCACCATCCTGGATGCACTCCTCTGTACAGCATGAAGTTGTTAATGACCTTAATAGAATGTGGCCCCAGAACTGGCCATAAGATTCCACATGTGGAAGAGTAAAAGGCAGAGCAAAGCAGGACTAACACTTCTCTATTCCTGGACACTGTACTTTTCTAAAAGCAGTCCAAAATCCTATTAGCATTTTGGACTGATTTATTAGACTCATGCTGAACTTGACATCCTTAAAACTTACAAATCATTCCCAAACAAACTATTGTTTCATATCCCTCTAAAGATTTCCAATGACCTCTTAGAAGACGCAGATTGCTCCAGAAAAGGAGGAAAGTGATGAGTGAAAAAAAAAAACAAGCAAATGTCTGAACTTGAAAGTTAGGAAAATGAGTTCAAATCCAATGTGATCATGGGTAAGTCACTTAACCTCTCTCAAACTCAGTTTCCTCATCAATAAAATTGAGTTCCCACGGTCATTGTGAAAATCAAATTAAATAATACATGTACAGCATTTTGCAAACATTAAGTTGCTATGTCAATACTGGTTATTATTATTATCACTATCATCAATATTATTATGGTTAGGGCAGCTGTGTGGCACAGTGGATAGAGCACTGACCCTATAATCAGGAGGTACTGATTTCAAATCTTGACTTTGGTCTTTTACTACCTGTGTGCCCTGGAAAAGTCCTTTAACTCCAATTTCATCAAAAATAATTTTTAAAAATTATACTCCAGTTACATCTGGGTTGTCAGTGGTTAAAGTAGTGGGGTAGAATCTCAATTATCTGCCAATAAGCAAGAAACAAGGTATTGTTCCCAGGCATAAATTGCCTAAAGACAATACACTCTCTCCTAGTTGTCTTTTTACTAGTCAGTGGTCAGAAAGAAAGAAAGTCATGCTAGTGTTAGGGCAATTGGAAAGCCAACAATTCAGATGCATCTATCCAAAACCCCAGAGGCCTAAACGGATCTGACTCGTACTCCTCAAAGAGCCCTAGACATCTAAAGGCACAGAAGTTGGGCAGTATAATTGAATCAACTGGCAACTTGTAATTTTCCTTTATCCTTAAATGTCTTGCCTTGACCTCTCTTGCCTCATCAGCAAATGCTGCCTTTGTATATTACCTAACACTTGTGCATTTGTCCATAATGCATTTCACCTGACCCCTGTATCTTGATGAGAATTTTCTAATTGCAGTGCTTACAAATTAGTTGTCCCATTTGGTTAGTTCAATGGTATTGTGATCCTCTAAAGGTTCCTGAACTCCATCTTCTAATAAGTTTCTCTCATGGGCAGATGGTTAATCTCAATGACAGTGTCATCTATTACAAGGCCCTTATCCAACATAATGAATTTCTTTGGAGTGACATCCTATGAACGCAGCAGTTCTAGCTGTTTTCCAGGATGGAAAAATGTTAGTGAAAGAGAAAGGGGACATGCCATTTCAGGAGTACAATAATAGTATTGCATGGAATGCAAATCTAAGGTGGGGCCCATACTATGGTGGGGAAATATCCATGTCATCAAGTTACCTGTAATGTTTCCTGAATTTGTAAGATGGTATGACTTGCTTTATAGCCCAGTGTAACATTGTTTTTCACTGACCTACTCAAGGTGCCGGCATTCCATTAGACTCCCTAAGGCATAGAAGACATAGACAATTCAAGAGGTGGTTCATTTCAGTCAATTTAAGGCAGAATATTGGACCTAGATTTAGGAAGATCTGGGTTTACATCGATCCTCCAATATTTACTAAGAAATGTGATCATGAACAAGTCACCTAACCCCTTTGAACATTAGCGTCCCCATTTTTGAAATGTGGACCTGTAGAATCATCTTATGCAATTCCTATGAGGATCTTATATGTAAAGGATCTTGTAAACCTTAAGGTGCTCTATAAATATCAGCTATTATTATGTTAAGATTGGAATACAACAGCTGAGAAAGTGAAGAAGGCTGCCAATACATTGTGGTGACTACCTATTGAGGACGCAGACATGACTCAAACAGGATTAGCAGAAATGGATGGATTGTAATATGCATCATTAGAGGAAATATCTGCATCAATGAAATAAGGCATCCACTGGAATATTGTCATCTGATTGAAAGGCAGCTTGGTATAATGTGATAGGACCAACATTTGTTTTCCTGATGCAAACTTCCCCAAGAGCCCTGGCTTTCCTGATGCAGCATCCTGGCCTCTGGGCATAGAAGTCCTAGCTATGTGTAGTAGAGGCCTTTCAGACATGGTAAATGTGTGCAGCTATGTGAGGTGCCATACCCTGATGACTTACTGAGTAGATGTTTTTCCAGATGGAAATGAAGGAGTCACAGGCAGGGGCTGGGGCAGGGGCGGGATATGACGGCCCATCCAGAAAAGCAGAGTCTCATCGTAGCTTTGTTGCAGATTCTTCTTGTATTAGGGCAAAATAAACTTCCTTTACTCAATATTCAGTGACTTGCAAGTGCTTCATTGTGTCCCAACATCAAAGCTGAGGTAAGAGGGTGCTGGTGAGTAGAGAGAGCTGGCCTAGAAATCAGGAAGATGTGGTGGGTTAAAGTCTTAAATTTGGAAAGTACTGACTTTGGGACTATAATAATAATGTAGTACCTAATGTTATGTGACACTTTAAGGCTTACAACTTGTTCTCTCACTGGATTGTCACAACAACACCACAAGGTATTAATATGATTATAATTGTGATTATGATTATGATTATTGTGGGGCAATGACAGTTAAATGACTTGCCCAGGGTCATGAAGCTAGTAAGTGTCAAGTGTCTGAGGCCAGATTTGAACTCAGGTCCTCCTGAATCCAGGGCCAGTGCTTTATCCACTGCACCACCTAGCTGCCCCAACTATTATTTCTGCTCATTTATAAATGAGGAAATTGAAGCTGAGAAAGGCCAACTGTTTTAGCCAGGGTAAGGCTGCTAGTGAATGTCTGAATTGGAATTTGAATCTGGTTTTTCTAATTTCCAGCACTTGGCACCGTGGCTGGCACATGGAAAGCATTTAATAAGTGCTGGTTAACTTGACTTGGACTTGAACAAGTCCAGCAGTCTATTTACTATGCCCTTCTGCAAACTAAAATTTCTCAGGAAGCTAGATAAGTTTCAAAGACTATGTTGGGGATGAGTTGCCATTCTATATTGGTAGAAGAAATTTTCAATAGCTAATTCTCTATACTAATAAAATTGGAAGCCCAGACTCATAATAAATAAATATATATAATATATAATAAATAAAATATACTGAACTATATGTTATATACATAATTGGTATAGAAAAATACATTATACATATTATATACATAATTGGTATAGAAAAATACATTATACATAATATACAACTAATATAATTATATTATCACTATAAATTGACCCACATTAACAATACTAGAAACTAATGTATCCAATGTTGTATAATGCTGCCCTCTCATAGGCATCACACTGTGTGGCCCCTAATTCATCACAGTTTTACAAATACCTTTTCCAAAAGTTCTCCTCGGCCAAGGGAAATGACAAATGGGGAACAGTCTACCTGTAGTTAGGAATAGTTTTGAGTGATGGAGATATTATTTTGAGGAAGAGTGGTACTTCATTATTGTCTATATCAAACAGAAAAATCTGGGGTAATTTAACTGCATGCTAACTCAAGCAAATTAAGCAATAACCTGAGAGATGGGTTACAGAAGAAAAAGCACAGGCTTTGAAATCTCAGGACCTCAGTTCAATTCCTCCCTCTCCACTCATTTGTGTGAGCTTAGGCAAGTCATTTAAACTTTCTGCATCTCAATTCCTCCTCTGTAAAATGAGGATGTTGGATTAGATGGCCTCTAAGGTCCTTTGTAGGTCTATGAGCAACATAAGATATTTTGAGCACCATTAAAAAAACAAAACAAAACTGATTTGACTTTGCCAGCAGATAAATGTAGAGTTAGACTTATAACCCTGTATGTAGCACCCCCTCCCAGTAAGTACTGCTGTAATCCTTACATTGCAAGCCCTCAAACCTCTACTGGATTCACCGGATATCCCAGAAGGCACCAAAAACCTAAACCCATTTCTCTGCCAATCCCCTTCAAGATGACACAACCATTGTGGCAATAGAGGCTTTGCTTTGTTTCTTGGAAGAATTTAGGATTTAGGGAGGGCTTTCTGAATTCTCTAATCAAACCCTATCATCTTGTAGATAAGGAAATTGAGGCACAAAGGCTTTTTGAGTTCTTGGAATTCACATAAATAGCAGAACATAAATTTGATCACAAGAGTTGTGTAGTAGTTGTTGTTGTTGTTGTTTTGTTTTAATCCCCTTTAGGTGACTTTTAAACTCCTTTGTTTTTCTATCTCCTCCAACTGAAAACAACTCATGCTCCAATTTTCTGAGTCTGGGAGCAAACATAAACACTGACACACTTAATGGGTCTTTTCACTGGTTCTTTTGGCTTCTTATGTCTTACTGTGCAAAATTACTTTAAACTTTTGACAAACTTTAAGAGGGAACTGTGAGCGCCTTTTTTCTTTTATATATTAAATAACCAAATTGACTAGCTTACCCTATTTTCCACTGAATTCTGCTATGCTAACTCCTTTCATTCATCGATCCAAAATATGCCTTTTAACAAATCACATATCAGATCTTTGATTCTTCTCTCACCTTTCAAATAAGATAATCTTAGTAAAGGGTTTAGCACAGTTCCTGGTACATAGAAGGCACTTAAGAAAAACTTACTCTCTTCCCCACTTTCACTTTTACACAGCTGTACTGACTGCCAAAGACTGCTTAAAGTTAATAACTATTTATTATTTACTATATGCCAAGCACTGTGCTGAGAAGACAAAAAAAAAGGCAAAAAGAGGTTCTGGCTTCAAGATGTTTGCAATCTAATGGATGAGACAACAAGCAAATACATACAGACAAGCTATATGAACAATTAATAGGAAATAATTGAAAGAGCAAAGAAACTAAAATGAAAAGAGGGTTGAAGGAGGCATCCTTTAAAAGATGGAATTTTAATTGGGACTTAAAGGAAGCCAGGTGAAATAGATGAGGAGGAAGAGCATTCCTGCCAAGGGGAATAGCTAAAGTCCCTCTTTATTAGTAGAACAACTCACAGGATTATATTGTGAGAATTGGAATGACACCCCATTCTGGGAGAAATATAGTGAGCTAGGGCCTGAAAAGAAACCATGTGACTTTAGCATCCGGAAGTGACCTTTTCTGGGGTTTCAAAGGTCAGTTCAGCGTCAGGAAGTGATATTTGCTCCTAGGTACTGTCAATCAAAGTTACCAGACAATTAGTTTGGAGCTGTGTGTGTGGGGATGGCCCTGTTTCTTGTTTCACAAGAGGTTTGGGGAGAAGCAGAGGAACCAGTGGGCCTTTCGGTTGGAGACTTAGGAGGGGGAGCAAGAGACAGGCAGGATAGGGAGAGCAAGCAAATTTCATACTTGATCCATGTGTTTCTCTTTACTTTCCCCTAATATACTTTAACAAATACTTAATGCCCAAAAATTAGTGCTATACTTTTTCTAATTTAAGGCAAACACTCATTAGATTTTAGACATCATAGATAGAATTTTAGCCCCCTTACAATATGAAGTTTATCAGTCTTTCATTTTAGTAATTCATAACTCTTTGTAAAGGTGACAGGTTTAGAGGAATTTAAGTCCATTTTAATTTTAGATGAAGAACATGAGCAAAGAGATGGAAATTGGAGAGGGAGCAATGAGAAGAGAGGACTGATAGTCTGACAACTATCAAATACATGAAGATGGGTAGTATCAGATAAGACTGGAAAAGTTGATGACAACTAGATTATGGAGAGACCTGAGAGCTGAGATAATGATTTTATACATAATTTTAGGCAATAGGGTCCCACCAAAGGTTTTCTTTTTTTTTTTTTTAAAGAAGAGTAATGACATGATTAGAACAATGCATTAGGAAGATTACTTGGGAATCACTTGGTCTAAGTAAGAGGAGATGAAGAAGTGAATTAAGGTGGTTTCAGGGGAAATGAACAGAAGGGTTCAGGGACAAGAGCGAATCACAGAGGTGGGATCAACAAGACTTAGAAACTAATTAGATTTTGTTGGTAAGGGAAGCATGAGTCAAAGCTGACTCAATAATTTCAAGACTGGATGACTGAAAGAAGGGGGAAGGAAGGGGAGAGATATCTATATAGAGGGAGAAAGAGAAGAGACAGAGACAGAGACAGAGACAACGACACACACAGACAGAGAGAGATACAAAGAGAATTTGGCTAGATTGAGCAGGTTTGGGAGAGAAAGGTCAAGGTCTAGATTCAGGGGACTGTGGCACAAATACCAGCCACGGCATATACTACCTTGCTTGGATAAGTCATTTAACCATCCTCCTCCACCCCCACCCCGGTGTCATTTTCCTAATTTATAAAATGAGAGAGTTGGATTTGCTAACTTTGAAGGACCCTTCCAGCTTTAGATCTGTGTTCGTAAGTTTCTATCATTAGCTCAATTTGGGTTTTTTTGAGTTTGTCAGGTAATCCAGATGGAGCTATCCAGCAGGTTGTTGGAAATATGAAAAGTTAGTAGTAATACTAGGAGTAGAGGGATTTGGGGGACACATACACAGAGGTGAATCTTGAAGCCATGAAAGTGGAAAAAAAATGACTAAAGGAGAGGCAATAACACACATTCCAAGTTATCCATTGTATTCTTTTTTTTTTTTTAAAGTTTTCTTGGTGAGGCAATTGGGATTAAGTGACTTGCCCAGGTTCACACAGCTAGTAAGTGTTAAGTGTTTGAGGCCAGATTTGAACTCAGGTCCTCCTGACTCCAGGGCTGGTGCTCTATCCACCACGCCACCTAGCTGCCCCTATCCATTGCATTCTAAGCAATTTGACATCAAGTACTTTCTGGACCCCAAACAAAAAGAAATATTAAAATATCAAAATATTGAGAATAAGAGAATGGAGTGAGATATGTGTGGTTTATCCAAGTTAAATTTCTGCCTTTGGTGGGTTTGTATAATTTTGCTTTCTTTCTTTCTTTTTGTGGGGCAATGAGGGTTAAGTGATTTGCCCAGGGTCACATAACTAGTACATGTCAAGTGTCTGAGGCCGGATTTGAATTCAGGTGTTTCTGAATCCAGGGCCAGTGCTTTATCCACTGTGCCACCTAGCTGCCCCCTTAACTTTACTTTCTATAAAGGCTTCTGGATAAACTTTGTGTGTGTGTGTGTGTGTGTGTGTGTGTGTGTGTGTGTGTGTGTGTGTGAGGCAACTGGGGTTAAGTGACTTGCCTAGGGTCACACAGCTAGTAAGTGTCAAGTGGCTGAGGCCAGATTTGAACTCAGGTCCTCCTGAATCCAGGGCCAGTGCTCTATCCACTGTGCCACCTAGCTGCCCATTGGATAAACTTTTAAATATGTGACCAATCCGTAGCCAGACAACCAATGAGCTCAAATCATCTATTACCCTTAACATATAAACTAGAAACCATATCTACACATGTGAAACAACCCTAGAACAATATAAATATCTTCCTTTCTACTGCCACTGTGGAGGCAGGGAAGAGAAAAACATATGCTGGAAATGATTGAGAGATTAACAGTTGTCCCAGCCAGAGTCCAATCCACAGGACATAAGTGAGTAAACAAACATGAAAAGGGAAAAGCTTGTATATTTCAAATTTAGAGTCAGAGTTAAGGAAACAACATGTCAAGAAGTAACTCAAGTCCAAAGCAAGAAATTCAGTAATCACTGAATGAGATACCAAATTTAGGAATTTTGGCAGGAAAATGTGCTCTGGGTTTTCAAGTGGAAATACTTAAAACACTCCAGAGAGGGGGTTAAGATCAAGAAAAGGTTTGTGGTAGTGCCATGAAGAGTAAAGTCAGGAAAACAAAATGGAAAAAGGGACCTGTGCTTTGATAGTGACAATTTCCTTCATGAAAAGAATTAGCCCCAAATAGTATTATTTTCTGTCAAAGAACCTTTAGTCCCACTCCCCATTGTCTTTACTCCTTTTTGCCTCCCACAAGTACATTGTTAGCTCAAGAAAATATAGCTTGTGTTTGGACATCATCTCACCAAAATTTTACAATATCTTTTTGGATGTTGAAGTTATGACGATGAGAGATCATAGGTGGCAGACTTCTACAAGCTCTTATATTCTTTTATCAGTCATATATTCTCACCCCAGGGACAGTCAAGTAGTGCAGTAGATAGAGCACTGGCCCTGAAGTTGGGAGGACCTGAATTCAAATCTCACCTACTAGCTGTGTGACCCTGGGCAAGTCACTTAACCCCAATTGCCTTAAACATCTGAGGCCATCTCCAGTTGTCCTGATGTATATCTTGCCACTGGATCCAGATGGCTCTGGAGGAAAGAGGGATATTGGTGATTTTGCACAGCCCTCCCTCACTTAAATCCAATTCAGTGCAAGTTATCATATCACACTGATGTCATGGTCCTCCTTGAGAATGAAGAACAAACAACAACAGTATTCTGATCCCTCTTCTCTGCCCCACTCCTCTGCCTTCCCACACTAATCAGTTGACTAAGCATGAGAAGCAAGCATGTTGTTGAGTTCAGAATCTCCTAAACTACAGATTCCTCTAATTCTTGATCACTTGAACCTTATTTAGTCCTGTGAGTTCTCTACTATGATGAAGGACATTAAAAAGAAAATGAAAACCCAGTGAATATAGTTTAAGAATTGTTTACCAATTTCCTAGCAAATTGATTTCATTGTTCAATCTTTCCTTGATGATGGTATTTATTTAACTTTCTTGGTTTCTCTTTGGAGTGTTTACCAGTTGAATGCTCTGCTCACCCCTGGTTTCTTTTGTAGGAATGACTCAACACATATTTTCATTAATGATTAATCTCAGCTTTTTGGAATGTTATTCTAAGGTTCTTCTCATTCTTTGCTTTTTTTCAATTCCAATTTCTCTTTTATTTATTAGATAATGTGAAAATTGATTTTCCTTCAAAGGTGAAGACCTTTCACCTGAGTACTAGAAAAATTCATTATATGGCATTGAAATTTTATCCCTGCCTCCTTTGGAGTTTCAAGTTTGAGTACTGGGTCAACAATGTGTGTATATCAACCAGGACTTTGCAATCCATTTTCAAAAATGTCTGGAAAGTTTTCTTGTATTTTTCCTTTACTATGGCATTTGAGCTTTTAAATTTATCATTTCCCCTGGTAAACCTATTATTCTTAACTTTGTTATTCTTGTCTTTGAGGTCAGTTGCTTTGGCTTATATAGAATTCATGTATTCTTTCAAACTTGCTACCTTTTGATTCTCTTCTGCAAATTTTCTTTTATATTTTTGAGTACCAGATCTATCATTTTCTTTTTGGGGGCCTCTATTGTGTTGGAGAGGTTATCCATTGTATATTCTAAATTGTTTAGATGCTGTTTGTCTTATTTGGTCTTTCAGCAAAATGTCAGATTTCTGATATTATTTCTTTCCTAATAAATTCTCCTAAACTTTTTACCTTTTTAGAAGCATTTTGGAGCTTCTTGTTGTTGTTCTATGTTATCTAGAAAATCTGAGTAATTGATGTTTTTGATCTCTTTCTCTTTGGAGGTTTTGGTTCACTTTCCTTTAAAGAACAGTCCCTGGCACAAAGTAGGTGCTTAATAAATGTTTACTTATTATTTTTTGACAAAGTACAACAATTATTCATTGTGTTATAGTCTTTTAGGAATTTTTATTTATTTATCTTTCTAGTTTTATTAGTTACATTGTTGACTTATCTGCTTGAGAGCTTGGCTTATGTCTAGTCTTTTTCTCTGACTTTTTGTCTTTCAGCTTTTTTATATCTTCCTGGTCATTTATTTTAGACTTCTATTTTCACTGTTTGGTCCTTCCCCCTTCCTCTGATGTGGTGCACACATTTTTCATGCACAGATCTCACGAATCTGGGTATCCTTATCATATCCTAACTGAAGGATCAGGGATCTGGCTGGGTTCCTATCCTTTGTAATTTCCCCTAAGAGATAACTTCAGATATATTTCTACTTCCATTTTTCTTGGATGTGGAAGCATCTTTCCATCCATCTAACTTGGTGTGCAACTGCTTTTCCTCTCCACCTCTGGACCCCAATTCCCTTTACATGTATAATCTTTTAAAATAAGATAGCTGAGCAGGATAAATATTGTCTACCTTTTATGAGGTGTCTGTTGTTCAGTCCCAGTCATTTCCATAGAGGTACTAGATGGACTTTCCCATAGCTGAAACTTAAAAGCTAAGCCTGTTAAATTGATTTGATTGATTTTGCCTAGTGCACAGGAGGGTTAGGGGATTTGTAGGTTAAACAGGAGTTTCAGGTGTTCCACCTATTAGGTGCTATTTTAGAAGGCTCTTACCTTGTGCAATGTTCTCTCCTTTCAGCTTGCTCATATTGCCTTAATTAATACAGATTAGTAATCTTTTTCTCCCTTTGCTTTGAAGTTGTTGCATTAGGGGAGTTATTCTGAACACAACTATTTTACTATCTTGTAGATCACATTTTACCTGTGTCATAGAGAAAGAAAAAATCGAATACTTCTGAAATAGAAAAAAAGTCAAATCTTCATGAAAATATCATGAAAAACTTAATAAAGCTAGTTGGCCACTTCTCAAAGTCATTCATGTTTCTGGTGGGAGGGGAGTGGGAACTAGAACTAGTGGGAACTTCTTTCCATACATTAATTTATTTATTTACCTATTCACTCACCCAAGCAGTTATTTATTTATTCATTTATCAATCTATCAAGCTATCTACCTATATATCTATTCCTTCCTTCCCTTATTTATTTATATATTAAGTAATTTGTTCATTCATTCAGTCATCTATTTATTTATTTCTTTGGTTTTGAGTGAAGTAATAGGGGTTAAGTGACTTGCCCAGGGTCACACAGCTAGTAAGTGTCAAGTAGTAAATGTCAAGTGTTTCAGGCCACATTTGAACTCAGGTCCTTTTGATTCCAGGGCTGGTGCTCTATTCATTGCACAACCACATTTTCCATAGGCAACTTCTAAGGTCTCATCTATCTCTGAGATTCTCTGGCTATATTTAGGACTTGTCATTATATGTTGCTACTCTCCAGTTAAATTAATTCTTCAATTATAGGGGCCTTGACACAATGATTTATGTACTTGGTCCAGACATGTGATTCTTCAGTGCAGAGAACTCCTTTTGGGGAACTGACTCCACCAATGCAAATGGGAAACTTCAGGTAATTTATAATCTTAAAGAGTTGCCTAAGGAAGTGAGAGATTAGGTGAGTTGCTCAGGGTCATAGCTAGCTAAATTTGAATCCAGGTCTTCCTGATACCAAGGCCAGTCCCCCATCCACTATACAATACTGAATTTTATCTACTTTACATATGCACTCAATTTTCTTTTGGATGATAATGATACAATATTATTTTCAAAATGCATTCTATAATATCAGAATTTTCACTAATTCGTAAGGTTGCTTACTCATGGCTACTACCTGCGAAGCCCCCGTTAGTCAAAATTAGGACTATTTTGCCATAATTGCCAAAGGGGGCATTGTTTTAGTTTCTATTTTTAAAGGTTTTTGAATTGTCTAACACTTCCTTTACCTTTCAGTGTTATTACTACTTTCTTCATATATTGAAAAGTGGTATAGCCTTAACTGAATTCCTAGAGAGCTTTGCAATCTTCTCATTGCTTGTTCCCTCATCTATGAGTCATTGACTCATGAATTTTGTATTTTCCCATTCCTCAGAGTCCTGCATTGATCTATTGTTGGAAAAGAAATTGTAGCTCCCTAAGCCTCCTTAGCACCAAACCTGTCATAAAGTCTTCCCTTCAGTCTGATGTATTCATTAAATATTCATTCAACAAACACGACTTTTCTAGAGGCAGTGTTACATAATAGATAGAGCCCTGGCTTTGGAGTTAAGAAGACCTAGGTTCAAGTTCTGTCTCCGAGATATACTAGTTGAATAACCCCTGGGAAGTCACCTTGCCTTCAAATTACCCAGGCAAAGCACTAAGAATGTAAATTACAGATGGATTGCCAATCTGCACTTGGAGGAAGTTTTTACACTGGGACTTTGCTTATGCTAATGAAATTAAAATTCCAGATCAAAAAGATACAATATGTGGGGACACAATTGATGGTGGAGAGAGAGAGAGAGAGCGAGAGAGAGAGAGAGAGAGAGAGAGAGAGAGAGAGAGAGAGAGAGAAAGGAGAGCCAGAGAAAGAAGGAGATGGAGAGAAAGGAGATACAAGGATAACTTTAAGGATCACTTTTTAGGCAGATTGCTAACAACTCTGAGACTGTCGACTTTTTTGGCCACCTTTGTAAAGAGATTAAAGTTTCTAGAGGCTGGGTTTATGAAAATGTCTCAGGCTTATAAAGAATCAGGAGAACCAGACTAGTTCCTAATAGATTATATTTCCAAAGTAGGAAAGTGTCCTTTACACAAGATTCTAGGCAAGACAAACAGATGGAAAGAGTTTTGTTTTGGTTTCCTAGATATCTGTTTAAATCTTCCTACTCTCCAATGGGTGGAGGTATGGGTATGTGTGTAGAGTCTGGGTGGGGAATTCTATTTCTTCCACATTACCCTCAACCTTTCCACCCCTCTACTGATGCTTCATTTTTGGGTTCATTTCAGCTCCCTGGATCTCAGAGTTGAAGTATTAGGATAAGTACAGTTGAAGAAGTGAGTACCCAGGAATTTGTCTATACTCAAGATCTAGAACCTATCATTAAATCCAACTGCAGCTGGGACTTCCTCTTTTTCTTGAATGGTGTCATCCTCATATTTTTTTGCTTTTCTCATAAATAATAAAAACTCACATTAACTTAATGTCTTACACTTTGTAAAAGGCTTTCCTCATACCAACCATGTGAGAGATAGGTAATATAAGCATTATCACTGTTTTAAAGATGAGGATACTGAGATTCAGAGAGGGTAAAGTGACTTATTTAAGGTCACACATCTAGCATGTAGTATAGGTGGGATAGGGACTGATGTATTCTGTCTCCAAATTTAGTACCCTTTCCTCTAAGCCACAGGTTTTCTGGCTTTCAGGATTGAGTCAGGTTAAAAGTGGGATCTTAATGATAGATGAACATCAATGACTATTGTCAGGGTTCACTTTCCCCCTTGGCTGATGATATACTTTCAACCTAATCTACATTTGCTATCATTACAGTAGACTTTCATTCCTGAAAAAAATCACAACTATCACCCAAATGCTCTGAGTCTTGGGATAGCTATAGAGTGTTGTTTTGGATCATTGCTATTATCACAAAAGGGTGTCTGTTACAAGGGAAAGAATTCTGTATCTGAAATCAGAAGATCTGGGTCCAAATCCCTACCTGTGTTGTCTTAGACAAGTCACTTCACTCTTATCCTAGGTAACCTTTGTATTTTTTCCACTAACCAGAGTCTTATTTAGACTGCTGTGACAATGCCATGACTCAAGGTGCCATTGAGACATGTTACTGATTTCATTGAGTCATTTTTCAGTTGTGTCTGACTCTATTACCCCATTTGGGGTTTTCTTGGCAAAGATACTGCAATGTTTTGTCCTTTTCTTCTCTAGCTCATTTTATAGATGAGGAAACTGAGGCAAACAGGGTTAAGTGACTTGCTCAGGTTCACACAGCTACTAAGTGTCTGAGGACAGATTTAAACTCAGGTATATGAGTCCTCCTGATTTCAAGCCCAGTGCTCTATCCACTGTACCACCTATCTTCCCATTGACATATGACTTTCTACATATAAAAGTGATACTAAGTGATGGTTGAATCCAATATTATCACTATTATTATCATGATAATTATTTCTATTGTGGTCTGAAGTGGCAAGTGCAGCTGTCCTTTGGGGACATTCCCTTTTTGAATACAAGCAAAAACTTTTGTATTAAGTGCGGTTTATTGTTGCATTTTGTTTGTAGGTTGAGTTAATAATTTCCTTTGAAGCATCCTTGTTTTTTTGTTTTTTTTTTAGTGAGGCAATTGGGGTTCAGTGATTTGCCCAGGGTCACACAGCTAGTAAGTGTTAAGTGTCTGAGGCCAGATTTGAACTCAGGTACTCCTGACTCCAGGGCCAGTGCTCTATCCACTGCACCACCTAGCTGCCCGAAGCATCCTTGTTTGTAGCCTCATATATTTGTATGTTGATAACTTGATGGGTTTTGTTTTAATTTTCTCTCTTTGTAACTTTGCACAAGTTCTTTCCCCATGCTAAAATAATAGTAGCTTCTTTTAGCGTTACTGGAGTCATCATCCTTGAGGCATTTATGAGAATCAGTCCATGCTAAGTATCCTCCTCATCAACTAATGCCTATAACAGAGGCCCTTAAAGGTCAAAGACTTCTCATAGGTTCAAAAGAGGTTATCCATGAAATAGTCATATCTACCCTGGGTAATTAATGCTCAGAAAAGACTGTCCAGGAGATCAGGTTTGTGACACTTGCCTAATTGCTACCCCTAGCAATAAAAGCACTTGAAGAGTGATAACCTTATTGATAAGGGCTGATATCAGAAGTAGAAATTTTTTTGTTAAATAAAATTGGGAAATTCTAGCCTCAAATTTAGAACAGGTAGATGGCACAGTGGATAGAGTGCCAGGCCTGGAGTGAGGAAGATTCATCTTCCTAAGTTCAAATCCGGCCTCAGACACTTGCTGGCTGTTTGAGCCTGGGTAAGTGACTTAACCCTGTTTGTTTCAGTTTCCTCATCTGTAAAATGACCTGGAGAAGGAAATGGCAAACCACTCCCCCAAATGGGGTCATGAACTGTCAGACATGACTGAACTACAACAACAATAAGAGCCACAAATCATACTGTTGCTGAAAACTCATCATATAACCTTCATGTGGCTACTAGTACTTGTGTTGGTATGGAGAAGCTGGTGTAGAATCAGAAAAAACAAAAGTGGAATGCCATTTAAAGTATTTGAAGAGGACATTGGCAACTTTTGCTTTTCTGCACTTGCTATCTGAGATCTAGCTAATTGGCATTTATCTCTGAATTCTTCTTCTTCTTCTTCTTCTTCTACTTCAATAAATCTCACTGAAATATGTTAGTTGTGCCCTGGGTTTTAATTTTAACCTTTATTGGGACTGGGGACATTTTTACCACATAACTATCATTTGGAAAGCAATAGCTGCTAAATATTGGAGAATACATCAGGCAGGGAACATCTCAATCTTGGAATTAGTCACAAACCTATAAACCAAAACAAGTTGTTGTTGTTGTTCGTTTTTTGGGGGGATTATAGGTTTTTCATCTCTAAAAGGAGTACTAGACTGTATGATCAGAGAGATTGTTTAGACTATCAAAAAATCATTTGGGCAGATTGAAAATTAGAAACAAAACAAGAACTAAAAATAAAACTTTCACACCACTACTGTAAAGATTTTTTAAAAATCATATGTCACATTTAACAATATGCAATGACACTTGTTTTAAAAATAAATATATTTGTATATTGCATAAACAAACACATATGCATGTATAATGCATATATGGGCACACATACCTGGACATACATGTATACATAGGTATACTTGTGTAGAAACAAAAAGCTATGTGTATATATGTACATATGTATATATGTGTGTGTATGTATTTCTCTCTCTCTCTCTCTCTATATATATATATCTACACATTCACTTGTACATAAAGCTGTAAATGTATCTACATACAGTGTATCCCAAAAGTCTCTTATAGTTCTAAGCATTAGAGAGGCAGCTATGTGGCACAGTGGAGAGAGTGCTAGATCTGAAGTGTGACCCTGGAAAAGTCACTTCCCCACTTACTGCTTTAGTTTTTTCAATTGTAAAATGAGATAAGGGCATCCAAGTGACTCAGTGGATAGAATACTGGGATTGGAATCAGGAAGACTCATTTTCATCAGTTCAAATCTGACCTCAGACACTAGATGTATGATCCTGGACAAGTCACTGAGCTCTATTTGCCTCAGTTTCTCCATCTGTAAAATGAACTGGAGTAGGAAATTACAAACCACTCCAGTATCTCTGCCAAGAAAACCCCAAAATGTGGTAATGAAGAGTTGAGCATGACTGAAATGACTGAACAACAACAAAAATGGGGATAATTATAGCATATATTATATTATGCATAGCACATGTACATATACATACACAATATACCTCACATATACTGCACAAACATATATGCACAAAATACATATACTGCACATATACAAATACAAATGCATACCTATTCATACAAATGGGCTTATACACTTCTATAGCCTATGCATTTGCATATAAATCTGCATATACATATGCATAAACATCAACACACAAGTTATACCACATAACCTCATAAATTTGGTGCACAAATATAAACTCATGCAATCACACATACACACATATGTACATAAGTATATTTTGGTTTTGTTTGGGTTTGGATGAGAAAAACAAGCTCTGCAGCCTCTTTACCATGAGGATGCAGATCTATGCAGAGGGGCTGTCCTGCCAATTCTGTAATTTCATCCTCCCTATTATGTAACCTTGTTATTAACTCTAAGCTCATTTCTTTCCTACTCCCCCAAGAGGCCCAAAATGGCTTGTTAACATTTGCTGCTACATTTTGCATTTTGTTCTATTTCTGATGAACTCCTATATGTTTTTTTTTTTTTCTTGAAGCACTGACTTACAGTTTTGAAAACTGGTGGCTGATCCCAGAACACCCAAGGAATTACTTTGGGGAGTAGTTCCAAGATCACTTGCCCATTATCCCAATACTGCAAATGACAGAAGTGCTGACTAAACTGTTTGGTGCCATGTGATCACTTCTTCTGTGTTGGCACTGGAGAGCTATATCCTGTTTTGGTAACATCTTTCTCCATACATTTGAATAAAGTCTCTATTCTTGGATACTAACTTATATTGTCTTACTGTACTTTTCCTCTTCGCAGATCGCTCAGATTTTACACTTAGACTGTGAGTGATTACCCCAGTATGGTATATTGACAGATCAACATTCTTAAATCAGCAGTGGTTAGGGAAAAAAAAGGGGAAAAAAAATGGAAAAAAAAAAAACAACCTCGCTACATATGTTCATCTCACCACAGATGCTTTTTTCTTCTTCTTGTTTTTTTTTAAGTGCATCAAATATTAATAAATACACTTGTGAAAACTCTTACATATGTCTCTAAGAGGAACTAATTCCACATCAAAATTCATTTCTGCTAAAGTCCCAGTCTTTCCAAGGGCAAGTCTTTTGAAATCGAGAAGTGCTTCCTACTGGCAATATAGTACTTATGGTAAATACAGATTGCTTGAGCAAAACAAAAGATTTAATTTGAGAAAGAAGACAAAAGCAGTCATCTCTATTGGAATTCAGAAAGCCAAATGATACCTGCTCTGGGAAGGTTGAATCTGGGCTTACAGTGTAAGACCACTAGATGATGAGCGAAATCAGACTGTTTCAGGTTATTTAACTAATGATCCATTTTGGTTAACTTTTTTTTGAAAGCCAATTCTGCTTGGAGCAAATTTACTATCTGTTAAAATAAAAATGAAGCATCTAGGTGGAACAGTGGATAGAACACTGGGCTTGGAACCAGGAAGACTCACCTTCCTGAGTTTAAATCTGATCTCAGATAGTTCCTAGCTGTGTAGCGCTGGGGAAGACATTTAACTGTCCTTGCCTCAGTTTCCTCATGTGTAAAATGAGCTGGAGAAGGAAATGGCAAACCACTTCAGTATCTTTGCCAAGAAAATTCCAAATGGGGTCACAAAAAGCTGTACATGACTGAAATAAAAATGATCGCAAAGAAGCAAGAATGTACCCTATTCAAGTAAAAGCAGTATGAGGTAATGGGAAGGTTGAGAGCCTCTGAGTTACTAATCAATCACCTGGGTCCAAATCCTATCTGTGAGACTCATTAACTCCACAGTCATAGATAGTCACTAAACCTCTCTGAGGCTCAGTTTCCTTACTTCAAAAGGATAGTGATAGTAAGATCTATTGTACATACCTTAAAAAGTTGTGAGGTTTAAATGAGTTTTAAAGTCAATTATGTATAAGTGTTTATATAAATGTTACCTATTTGTAATAATTTTTTTCTGCAAAAAAGTTTCTATCAGCATATTGATTTCCTTTTAAATTTTTTTTATGAAAACTCCTACTCCTCTTCCCTTGTTCTTGTTCTTGTTCTTGTTCTTGTTCTTCTTGTTCTTGTTCTTCTTCTCCTTTTTCTCCTCCTTTTCTTCCTCCCCTTCCTCCTTCTCCTCTTCCTCCATCTATTCTCTCTTCTTCCTCTTCTTCTTCATCTTCTCATTCTCCTCCTCTTCATTCTTCTTTCTTTCTTTCTCTCTGCCTCTGTCTCTCTCTGTCTCTGTCTGTCTCTCTCTGTCTCTGTCCTTCTCTACACACAGATGGGAACATAACCTTAGAGGAGACGTCACTAGCAGCTGAGGGAACCAAGAAAGGCCTCCTGAAGGAGGTAGCCTTCAAATTGATCTCTCAGATCACAATAATAATGCTGTATTTTTGTTTTTAAACATTTGCCATCTTGGGGCTCAATAAATGCTAATGTAAGTCCAAGTAGTATCTTTTTTGGGAATAAATTTGAATAAGGTAATTTCTCATATAAATGGTCCCTCACACTGAAAAGTTTAGTGTCTGCATAACAGTGAAGAAAGTTATATGAGTGATACTTGAATTACATTTTTCTTGTGGGAGAGACAGAAAACTGATCATGCTGACAGTAAAATAAGTAGAAGAGGTCAGAAAATAAGGTTATGAGAAACTGTGATTATTTGAGCTGGAGAAAGGAAGGTTAAAATAGTTTCCAACTGCATTAAGGGTTATGAGAGAGAATTTCACTTGTACCCCATCTAGAAAGAGATGAGAAGAAAAAAATAAGCTGGGCTAAAAGGATTCAAGGTAGAGGTAAAAAAGAATTTGGGCAGCCTGGAATATAAAGCCTCTGTAGTTTTTTTTCTGAGGAATCAGGACCTTCAATGTGCTTTACTTTGTTGTGCTTCCAGAGCTTAGCAGAATGCCTGATGCATAATAGGTATTTAATAAGTGCTAGATGATTAAATTCTAGAGCACTTATCATTACTGCCAAGGCCTATGGGTAGACTGGTTATTGCTAACTCAAGGAAAATATAGGGAAATTCATTCCCATGGAACCCAATGCTGTCACTAGGCTGGATGATGGAAAATGTCTCCTTAACTTTCAGCATTTGTTTCTAGAATGTTCTAATTACAACTTGGTTAGTGTGTAGTGCTATTGATATCTTCATCAGAGTTCTGTGCTTCTCTCTACCAGTTCTATTAACCCCTATTTTTCTTCAACCCCATAGCACTCCCAATTTATCATTTGTCTTGTCAAACAATTATAAAACTAAGAATTTCTCAGTCATGTACCAACTTTGTTGGACAACGTGATTTTGAGTCCTGCTTAAATGCCCAAAGGCCAGTTCTAGCCTTGTGGCCACAAGAAATAAAGATTCCTTTGGCTAAGCCAGAAAAACAATGAGTACTAACTTAGTTCTTCATTACTTTTTAGAGTGTCTGCTTTTTAATTTTTAGGTGGCGATGAATAATAACAATTGTTGGTGAATCTATTGGCTATGAAAGAATACTCAGTTGCTCTCTTAATAGTCTCTATGCCCAGTAAACTTTTGGATCTCAAAAGCCAAGCATATCTTTATAAGCTGAAAGAATGGCTGAAATCTAAGGAAGCAAAGCTGGGTAAGGACAAATGTTAAAGGAGAGTCAGCATAGTATATATAAAGGTGTTTAACACATAATTCACAGGTCCTCTGACCTCCTGAGTACAGTTGAACCACATTAAAATGTAATTGGGAAATGTTGAACCAAATAAATAAAAATACATTTTTCCTGATTCTTTGTGACTGCTTTTGAGGTTTTCTTGGCAAATGTACTAGAGTGGCGTGCCATTTCCTTCTCCAGCTAGTTTTATAGATGAGGAGCTCAGCCAAACAGGGTTAAGTGACTTGCGCAAGGTCACACAGTTAGTTAAATGTCTGAGGCTGGATTTGAACTCATAAAGTTTAGTCTTCTTGCTTCCAAGCCCAGTGCTTTATCCACTGTGCCACCTAACTACCCATCCAACTCATTTTATAGGTGAGGAGCTGAAGCAAACAGGGTTAAATAACTTGCTTAGGATCATATAGCGAGATTTGAAACCTGAAGTCTGAAGCCAGATTTGAACTCAGGAAGATAAACATTCCTGACTCCAGACCCAGAATTCTATTCATTGTGCTAACTAGTTTCCTCCACCCCCAAACAACAGAACGCAGATGATGTTAGTAAATGATTGTGATTTCATAAGTCAATATGCATTTGCAAGGATCCTTATGTATAATTTGGTGCCTTCCTCCTTTATCTTTTATTTGAGTACACTGATGGTATAGTGCAATAAATTAGAATCTGGAAGGAAGGAAACAAGCATTATTAAGGGCTTACTATGTACAAATCTTATATGATCCTTGCAATGACCCCCCAAAATAGGTGTTATTTTGAATTCAGCTTTTCTTCATTCTAGGCTTAGAGCTTTATTGACTGAGCCTCGTAACTGCTAATTGATAGGAGTCCAGTACCTATCTATTACTGAAACTCACTAGATTGTTTTACTTTGGGCAAGCCATTTGACCTCTGTTGGCCCTAAGCTACTCTAAGGCTATAAGTTACAGAGAACATCTGAATCTACTCTATTGGAGCGAGTTTAAACAGTGGAAATCCACCCTATCCCCCATTGATGAGATCTGTACCTGGTCCCTGGGTAGCTAGGTGGCATAATGGATAGAGCACTGGGTTCAGAATCAGGGAGACTCATCTTCATGAGTTCAAATCTGGCCTCAGACACTAACTAGCTGTGTGATCCGGGGTAAGTCATTTAACCTTATTTGCCTTAGTTTCCTCATCTGTAAAATGAGCTGGAAAAGGAAATGGCCAACCACTCTAGTATCTTTGTCAAGAAAATCCCAAATGAGGTCCTAGAGTTGGTTGTAACTGAAATTACAACAACAACAATACCTGGTCCCCACCTACTGAAAAGAGAAAAAATTTAATTCCCCAAAGATCAATTGCATAAGTATGGGAGGTGGTAAATGCCTTAATTATAATCCACATGAGAAAGCTAAAAGGATTTTAACTGACTGCAAACTCAGCAAAGCGAATATGATTTTAGCTTGCAAGGCTAAAAGTACATTGTCCAAACTCAGAAAAGAAAACAAATTTTGTACTCCCTGTATGTCAGAATTCTCCTGTAGTATTGTGTTCAGAACCAAGCATCCTGTTTTTGGAGAATCACTGACAGACTAGAGAAGATCCAGAGGAATGTGGAGAGTGAGGGACACCATCTCATAGTTGATGGAACTGGACATGAGAAGATCAAAGGTGGACAAAATGACTGTCTTCCAGTATTGAGAGGATCTTCTTATGGACAAAGAGTTAAATTTCTAATTTATGGCTATGAAGAACAGAAATAGGACCAGTGGGTGACTACTTGTGAAAGTACTACTTGGGAGAAAAATCAGGTTGGAGCTTGGACTAAATTCCTTTAAGGTTCCAGTCAATTTCTAAGAGACTTTGATTTTATTTTTCTAGAGGCCCTTTAAAATAAGGATGATACTTATCCATGCAGGGATAGTTTAGGCATAATCTTCTTTTCAAATGAGGAGAAGAACAAGATGACCCTTCAGAGTTCTATCCAAATCCCTACAAAAAACAGAATCCTGTGATACTTTTTTTTTTTTAAAGATAAATTTCCTTTAAGGGACTGTAATGTTCTGACAACTTGATCCACAGGCCTGATAACAAGCCCATTAATTTTTAAATTTTATTATTTTCTCCATAGATTGTGAAACAGGAGAATACAGTGTAAACTACAAATGGATTATATCATAAATTAAATTTATTGAAGATCACTGTAGATAAACTCCTTGGGTATATATAAATACATATATAGACACAAGCTTCTCCCCTCCATCTCTCTTCATATATATTGATGTATATATATATATATATATATATATATATAGACACAAGAGCTGTTTACTATGAAATTATGAAAAAAGACTAATTTTTAATATGAACATATAATTAGGTAAAATGCTGAAGCACTAGTGGAGATGTTTGTGATCCAGAGTTGAGATTTCTTGACCTGAGATACTAAAAGATGATATTGTCTTAGGTATTTTATGAAAGCATTTTTGTGGCAGCTTGCTCTTTATTGAATTTAATTCAATTCAGATCACAGACTCCCAGAATGAAAAGGGCTCTCACTTAAAGCTCTCACTTAAAGAGATCTCAATTAAATTAAATTAAAAATTAAACCCCAAACACATTTATTAAGCATCTATGATGTGCAAAATACCAGAAATTAAAAGATTAACAATTGTAGAGTTCCTGCACTTTAAAAACATATATTCTACTGGGACTAGAGGGAGGAAATGCCACATCTATACAGATAGTAGTAGGTGAGGGGTTTTGAGTTCATAAGAGAGATGTAGACAAAGTTCTCAGGTTAAAATTAAGGAAGGTGTTAACTCAGGAAAGGCTTCATGGAACTGACACCTGAAGAGTAGGATTTGGAAAAGCAGAAATGAAGCAGTACATTCTAGGGGGACAGCCTGCATGAATGCATGTAGGTGAGAGATGGCATATTGAATTCTGCAGACATCTAATAGACAATTATATGCTAGAATATAGAGTACCTGAACAGAAGCAGAAATGAATAAGATTGGGGGGAAAAGTTCAAGTCAGATTGTGGAGGGCATTGAATACCTGATGGTATTTGATGCACTTAAAATGCAGAATGAAACATATATTTTTGGACATGACTAATGAAGAAATTTGCTTCTTTTAACTACATGTATTTGTTATGAGCCTTTTTTCCCTTTTGTTAAATCTGGGAAGGGGTCAAAAGGGAGACAAAAGAAATGCTTGTTAACTGGAGAAATGATAAAATTAAATTGAAAAATAAAAAGTGATATTCCTTTGATTGTTTTCTAAAATTCTCTCTCTCTCTCTCTCTCTCTCTCTCTCTGTTTTACTTCTCTAATACCTAGTCTTCATTCATACCACTCCCTTTACCTCATCAGTTCTTTCCCAGGCCATCACTTTCCTGAACTGGTTATATTCTTCCTTCCCAATCTTGATCCCTTCATAAACCATTTCAACTCTATACTATCTTCTGTTCTTGAATGATCTTCATTCTCATTTTATCTACTATTGTGTTTTTTCAGCCCCTAAGTCTACATTGCTCCCACCCTTTGCCTCTTCTTCTCTTCCTCACTACTGCTTAATGGAGCTAAAGAAATCCATATAATAGTGACAGCTGGTTTCACTACAAATTTATGCTTTCAAATGTTAATTGGGCTCTCACTGCAACTAGGCAAACCTTTCACTTTTCTATAATTGATTCTCTAACCCATTCTCCACAAAAGCTATTAGAAACCTTGTTCAGTTATTAGCTCTATGTAAATAACTCCCACATTTTTTAATCCAGTGCTACCTTCTCTTTCCTGAGTACCAAGTCACATATCAAGAACTGCTTATTGTATACTTAGAACCAAATACTTTTATAAACACACCAAATTATGTTCAAAAGATGACTCATTATTGCTCCCCTCAAATTCACTCCTCTCCAAACTTACCTATTACTGGTGAGAGTACCACAGTCTGGGGCAGCTAGGTGGCACAGTGGATAGAGCACCGGCCCTGGAGTCAGGAGGACCTGAGTTCAAATCTAGCCTCAGACACTTGACAATTTACTAGCTGTGTGACCCTGGGCAAGTCACTTAACCCCAATTGCCTCACCAAAAAGAGAGAGAGAGAGAGAGAGAGAGAGAGAGAGAGAGAGAGAGAGAGAGAGAGAGAGAGTACCACAATCCAAAGCCTTGATTCTATTCTTGATTCCTCAGTCTTAACTCACATTTCCAATGTTACCAAATCTTGTCATTTAAAACTACACATCTCTCTCATATATATCCTTTTCTCCATTTACATAGATACTCCCCTAGTTCATTCCTTTATGACCTCCTGTCTGAGCTATTGCCTTTGTTCTCCCTACCACAAGACTCTCTCCACTCCAATCCATACTCCATTGAGCCATCAAAGTGATTTTCCTAAAGATAGATGCTATAATATCAACCCTACCTACTCAATAAATGCTAGTGGTTTCCTATTATTTCTATGATTAAATATTATTTTCTCTCCTAGACATTTAAACCTTCTCCCAATCTCTAATATCTAGCTATACTGGCCTACTTTCAGTCCTATACTTATGTCTCCCATCACTGTACTTTTGTAATAGTTGTCTCCCATCCCTGAAATGGACAGCCAGGTGGTCCAGTGGATAGAGCACCAGTCTTGAAGTCAGGAAGACTCATCTTCTTGAGTTAAAATCTGGCCTCAGACACTTACTAACTGTGTGGTGCTGGGAAAGACACTAACCCTGTTTGCCTAAGTTTCCTCAACTATAAAATGGGCTGGAGAAGAAAATGGCAAACCTCTCCAGTATCTTTGCCAAGAAAACCCCAAACGGGGTCATGAAGAGTCAGACGCGACTATAAACAACTGAGCAACAACAAATAACAAATCCCTGAAATTTATTCCATTATTAACTCTGCCTTTGGAATCCCTGGTTTAAGTCAAGATTCAGCTCAATTGTCACCTTCTATATAATGTCTTTCCTGATCTCATCAGCTGTTAGTTCTTTCCCTCTCCAAGTTAACTCATTTTCATTTTGTATGTATTCTCTATCAACTTATATATTCTCTCCCCTGTTAGACTATATGCTCCTTGAAGGTAAGGACCCTTTCATGGGTCTTCTTTATATACTCAATAATTTAGTACTGAGTCTCACACATAGTAAGAATTCCATAAATAAATTATTATTGATTTGATTATTGGTGGTTTTGGATTTCTCTGGAACTTTTCAATTCATGATCTTTCCTTAGGAAACTTATCCTTGAGAAATCTCATCATGTTACAAAATTGAATCTGCCAGATACTCTTATTTTATCAGTACCCTCTGCCTGCTCCTCTAATTGGATCTTAAGACTAGAAGGCAGGCATTTGGGTTCTAGGGCCTCTATTTAAAGAGAGGGCCCAGTTTTTCCTTCTCTTTTCCCAACAGATACACCACTTTTGGAATTCTCTGAAATGTTCTAACCTGTCCTCTCACCATGTACCTTTCCCTTTCTCACACTTTTCATATTCCTTTTGTGTGTTGTCTTCTCCCATTAGATTGTAAGTTCCTTGAGGGCAGGGACTGTATTTTTATTAGTATTTGTATCCTTAGCACTTAGCACTGTGCCTGACACACAGTAGGCATTTAATAAATATTTATTGACTTTGTAGTCATTGGAGACAATAGGGATGGATTGGAAGAGAGGAAGGATAGAGAATAAGCACACACAAACACACACACACACACACACACACACACACACACACAGATGAGTTCTACAAGAGCCAAAGTGTTATAGTGGATAGAATGGCTATAATGGAAAGACAGAAAGACTTAAATTCCAATCCCACCTCTGATACTTACTAGTTTCTTGACCCTGGGTAAGTCACTTAACCTTTATTTGACATGTAATGAAAATTCTTCCCATTAGGAATTTATATATTTCCAATTGATGCTTCATAAATATTTTGGTCTTTGACCCTTGACCATTTTTTTCCATTGGAATTTTATGGTTCTAAAACTTGTGTAGTACTTCATAGTCATGCCCAGCCTCTATTAAAGTTTTGCAAAACGTCTGTGTAAGATTAAATTTTCATTTTTTTTGCAAATGAAAAGATATCCAAGATGCTATACACTTATAACAACTATTTAACCTCTGAAAACAGCACTTAATCTGAAGTTGAAAAGACCTAAACACCTGGAATAACATCATTTTTCTACTTTTAAACAGAACCTTGTTGAAAAAAGGAGAAACAACTACCCTTGGATCTACCCTTATAGAACAGGAAGAAACAACTTTGGGAGAGTGCTATTTCTCTTGGTAAGCAAAACCCAAAGAAAACCCAAAGAATGAAGAAAACACTCCATAGGAATTAAGAGAACTGGAAATGTGGGAAACACTCAGTAAATTATAAGGCAAAACATTCATTCTAAAACCCTGAAACCAGTCACTTAGACAACAGGAGAGAGCATGCTTTACATGCTTTTAAGTTTCCCTTCAAGAAGGAAATAGTTTCAGTCAAAAGCATGTCTGGATCTGGTATAGTGAAGAGACAAGAAAGCCACTTAGATGGTAAAGTAGGAGCTAACTCTCACTTATAAATTAATATAACAATGGCAGGTTTCTTCTTTCCTTAATATTAACTTCTTCCTATTAAGAAGATGGTGGTCTTTGAATGTACTGCCATTGAAATATGCAAAGAATGATAGAAAATGACTTAATTCTAGTAAGAATTCTGATTTTAGAATGTCAATGAATAGATTGTTCCTTGGTGGAGCCTGTTTTGATCATATTACTGGTGATTTTCTGTTCTTTTTTCATGGTACTTATAGGAACTTTTACAGATGTCTGCGGATGGGGCAAGATAAACATATGGGAACTCCAAGTTTAAAATGGAATTTCTACAATGCTTAAAGTTTGCAAAGCCTTTTATAAATATTATTTAATTTTATCTTCACAAAAATCATGGAATGTATGTGATACTATTATTCTTTGTTTAAAAAAACAACAGATGAGAGCACTAAGGTTAGACAGCTAGTAGATATCTCAGGCTATATTTTAACTCTTCCTAGCTTCAGATACAGTTGTTTTTCACTCTTCATTCTCAAAGAGGATCAATGACTTCAGGAGGGTGATGTCTTGACATGTAAGTGAATTGGATTTAAGTGAGACAGGGCTGTGCAAAGTCATCAGCCTCACTCTTTCCTCCAGAGTTATCTGAGTCTAGTGGTAAGACATAGGTCAGGATGACTGGAGATGGTCACAGATATAATGGGAGACCTTGGCCTTTTTAAGCTAAGGTCTTTCTCAGGCCTCAATTTGTCTGATGCAACAGACATTCTGTGATTTAAGGTTAGGTAAGAATTGAGGCAAAAGATGGCCTAGTTTGTCTACTCAAAAGAATCAGTCTGGGAGGAGGAGACCTTCAAGGTTTCTGACCAGAATAGAAACAGTTGGTATTTGTACTCACTTTGAGCCATCAAAACCCAAACAATGAGGAAGTGAGGCTTGGGCTGGGACCTATTATTGGCCAAGTGCCAATCTATTGAACCACCCAGCTGCTGCTAAAGGAATCTGATATTTTAATGGATCGATGTAGATTTCCCCTCAATGTCCCTGGCACCAATCCACCCATGAGTTCTCTTGCTGTGGAACTATCACCTATGTACATCTGTCAATCTTCCACAGAGATATAATGAGAACTTCTACATCTTCTGATATGTCACAGCTAGCAATGGAAGTCAAAATACTTAAGCAAATATTCTTTATTGTCCATTATGAATATTTCCTAAATTGAAATGTCACATTTTCCCCCAGCAAATGACAGCTCAGCACTTTGTATATAGCTATCACTAGGTAAATTCTTTTGGCACATTGGCTCAGGGGCAAACATAAGAAGCTGGAATTGGTGTGCTATGCATACTGAACTTTCTATTTAAAAGGAATTAATTTATCTGATTCACAGGTCTTCCCTACACAATGGATTCTGTGTGGAAATGTCCCCCTTCTTTTTTCCTTTACATAAAATATTTAATAACCAACAAGTTTCAAATTCACCTCAAACTTTAGTGTGAGTAAAAAGAGAAATGACAGATTAGATACCTTTTCCTTGAGATCTATTAGCATAGTCACTTGCATTTCTTTGTAGTTTTAATTTACATTAAAGTTTTATGTTAATTAAGATCCCACTTTTGGAGCTGAAAGGAATCTCACTGGTCATCTAGTCCATCCCATTTTACATGTGAGAAAACTGAGACCCAGGGAGCATAAATGATTTGTAAAGAATTTTGCAAACTTTAGTCTCTGAGTTACCACAGGTAGTAAATAGCAGAGCCAGTATTTGAACCCAAGTCTTTCTGATTTCAAATCCAAATCTTATTTCACTCTGCTACTCTCACAGGCTCATAGAATTTTCAAACAGGAGGAAATTTTATAGATTGGATCCCTTTCCTTTATAGAGGAAGAGTAGTACAGGGATTTGAACACATGGCTTCTGACTCCAAATCTTGGACTCTTTCCACTAGCCCATGCTCTGGGTTAAAATCTCTGTAACAATCTTCACATAGAATTGGAATGATTTGATTATACATGCCTGTATGCACACATATACACACATACATACATACATACATATATATATATATATATATATATATGTGTGTGTGTGTGTGTGTGTGTGTGTGTGTGTATGTATGTATCTTGATAAAACTAGCCTGCTTGGCTAAGGTTGATTTTCTGTGCATCAGGAAATGCATGCTTCTTAGGTACAGGTTGGACATGTGGTAGAAAGAAAACTCAGTTCTCTAGACTCTTCTCTCACCTGAACTCATAACAGTATCCTCTATTTGCATAGAGCTTTATTGTTATTTCAATTGGTGTCTATGAACTAGGAAGCACAAGTATCTTTATTATCATTTTACAGGTAACAAAACTGAGGTCAAGAGTGGTGAAGGGTCATGTAATGAGTAAATGGCAGGGGTGACACTCAAACCTGGGCTTTCTGACTTAGTCAGATGCTCTTTTTTTTTTTTTTTTTACAAAATTCATTCTATTTCTCCAATATTAACACTCAGGAAGACATGAAGTAACTTCTGGTAATTGTGCCGTGATGATGTGACTCCTAAAATAGTTTCCCGTGTACTATTTTAAAGAGGGCAGAGATCTGGCAGCATGACTTCTGAAAAAAATTGATGGCAGTTGGCACTGACTAAAGTGAATCTACCCCCTCCCTTTTAACCTTATTCCCAGGTCTTAGATCTAATCTACTTATAAAAAGTTAGGTCTAAGTTGTGTGTGTGTGTGTGTGTGTGGGGGGGCAATCCATGCATTGTAATATAGCGGACTGAGACTCAACTGGATCTGTGAATTAATTGATATAGGGAACTCCTAGGTGAGGAAATCCCCTCAATCAATGAAGATTAGCACATTTTTCCTGGCAGCTAGGTGGTGAAGTGGATACAGTGCCAGTCTTAGAGTGAGGAAGACTCATCTTCATGAGTTCAAATCTGGCCTTAGATAGTTACTAGCTGTGTGCCCCTGAGCAAGTCACTTAACCCTGTTTGTCTTGGTTTCCTCATTTGTAAAATGAGCTGGAGAAAGAAATGGAAAACCACTACAGTATCTTTGTCACGAAAATCCCAAATGGGGTCATGGAGAATCATATAAAGCTAAAATAAATGAACAACAAAGCAGCTTCTCTACAATTTATAATCTTGGAGAGTGGCCTAGAACCTAGCTTCTTAAACTGTGGGGGGCAAAAAAATGGCTACAGTAAAACGTTATATATATCTATTTTATATACTTATATACCCTGGGTTGTGTAAAAATTTCTCAGGCAAAAATTGGTTGCAGATGAAAAAACTTTAAGAATCCCTGGTGTAGAACAGTAAGGTGTTACAAATAATGAACTCAGGTTCATAACATCAGTGTGTTTCAGACATGGGACTTCTACTCAGGTGTTTTTAGTTATTAGGCCAGCTCTCTATCTACTCCATTTTAATTGCCACAAACATATATTTCCTACCCCTGAATGTATTTATGTACCATTCTATCTAAATATCCTTCCACTCTGCCTTCATGGTTAAGGTAAAGTTGCCCACCTTCTTTATGAAGAGAAGCTACTCTTTATTTCCTCAAAGTTTTAGAAGCATTTGGGAGTGGAATGAGAAAAGGGCGATATTGACAGTGAAGACTTTGAAAGTGGATGTAGCAGAAGAAAAATGTAACATTCCCACTAAGGCTGTTAACCAAGCATGGAGGCAAGGAGGGTTATTGGAGAAAAGAATATGGTACAACAACCAGGTAAGATGTCATGGTTTCATGTCCACTTGGTCCTGCCATCTTTGGCACAAGTGTTCCTAAGAAAAGAAGGAAAATTTCAGGAAGTCCCAAAAATGTACAGTCATTGTGCCACTGAGTCATTATTACCTAACACTTGAGTGAGCATTCCACCTAAGTGCTCAGGCAGCTTAAAGCACAGGCCAGACAATGTTAGAAGACTCCAACACAGGGAAACACAGTTATGGACACAAAGGGTAAAATGCCTTGTGCAATTTGCCTTCTCTAGACATTCATGGCTGGCCACATATCTCATTTTGTTCTCCCTTTTTCCAACACACTCAGCTATGCAGCTTTCGTACAAGAGCTAGTTTACAAACACTAGCCCAGGGGCCCTAGAACGCACTTTGTATTTATGTGCTTCCAATTGACAGTTGTAAAGTGGAGCACAGACTTCTGCCTCCATCAGGACTATTAGCAGTGGTTGGAGTTTTCCCAATCTCAATGCTAACCTCCTTTGCCTCTCTTATTGTGGCTACTTTTGAGGGCTACCAAGTGAGGCTACAAGAGCAACCAGTAGATCCTTATCTACTTACAATAGATCTCCTTTAATTGATACAATCAAATTCAATTAAACATTCATTAAACTTCCACTCTGTGTAAGCCCTGTTTAAACGGGAAACATATTAAATAGTGGGGAGGGGGTAAAATTCATCATTGTGTCATTAGGCACCAAAGTCCTGAAGGAAGAGAACATAGTGTTAAGGGCTAAAATTCTAGCTAGTCTGTCTAAAATATTTAATGAGTGGTCGCCAATAAATTATAAGCTTTAGCAAGAGTTAGACTTTTAAGCATTTATTAAGGAGAATAAGAATTTGGTAAAGAGAGAGAGAAAGGTCTAGATTCCTATCTATTAAAGGGAGAGCGCATTTCTAGCTCCCTTCTCTGCCAGAGTCCAGAGGAAAGAGCGCGAGACTGAGCGCCAGTCTCTTCCTTCCTCCTCCCACTAGCCCGCGTCACTTCCTGACTCCTGGTCTTGCCCTCAAAGACCTTCCCTTCATGGGCAGAACTCCTCTACAGTAAGTATCCAGCAGGTGGCGTTATTCCAATCGTTACAGTCCCCCCTGTTGTTCCTCAAGAAACAAAATGTTTCCTTGACGGAACAGTAAAAACAATATGATAACTATTGCTAACTAATAATATGTGAACAACAATATAGAAAAGGAAGAGAGGAAAGTTTTGTCCAGAGGGGCAATTTTTTTTTTTTGTCCTCATGAACCGACGCTTTGACATTAGTCTTGCAAAGGGAGGGCCTCTGCAGAGAATACATGTTACAGATGGTGTATATTATAACAGAAAGAGAAAAAAACCAACAAAAAGAACAAATCAAAACTGTTCATTTAAAGTCTCTGAAAGTCTTTTCTCAGATGTCCTCTAGGTGTAGTCGTGGAATGGAAGTCTTTTCAGGGGTTGATGTGTGGATGCTGGTAATCAGCCAGGAAAATTTCCTACAAAATTGAGCTTAACACAACTTTAAAATAGCTTTGTCAATAATCAAATCAAACAATGAAAGTTCTCAAAAACATGTCTAAGGGAATACAGAATCTTAGTTGTTAACACGTGAAACATACAATAAAACAAAAATTGAACCATTCTTTAAAATTACATTATTATTATAGTCCCCCCTTATGGAGAGTAATTGAGAAGACAATTGCTGCGATATTAATTTTTAAAAATAATTTTTTATCTTTGTTTCATCACTTTTTGCATCATCTGCCTAATTATCCTCATGCCATTATGAGAAATTACAAATCTAATATAATTGGTAACAGATGTCAAGGCCAAATTCAACACTGTTATTTATCATGACATCTGAGATAATTATGGGGGTTACCATAAAAGAACAGAGAAATGATGGGATATGAGCATTCCCACACTTGAGCAATATATACTGTCCATGCAGTATGCCAGGCTTAAAATAGGTGGATGGAATATATGTCCATGCCACCGAACATATTGGAAGAAACTGAGTCAGACTTAATCAGATGCATGGGATTGAGATGGTCCATGGCATCAGGCATATAGGAGGGAGCATAGAAGCCAGGTGTAGAAGTGAGATGGGTGGGATCAATACTTCCAGCCATCTGTACAATATTGTGGGGAAAAATAAAATAAAATATTAAACCAAGAGAATCCAACCTCAACATTTGTCAAAAGCCGTTCCCTCGGCCATACCTTGACTTCATGCATGTCTCCCCTCATGTGACAGTTCAGTGTCTGCTCTTGCATGTATTCCTCTTGTGATTGGATGGCATCTTGGCCAACTGGCATCTGATAACTCAGAATAAAGGTAATTAGTGTCTTAAATGATAAGTTCCCATAATCCAAGTCTCATATGGATTTAAAAATTGAGGATAATAAATGATTGCAAAAAATGTGAATACATCTTGACTCAGAACACAATATATAGTTATGCAACAATTTCAAATAATATCTTTTTTTTACTTAGTATACAATTACTTTTGTGAAAAATCAGAACATACTTAAATACAAGTTAAAGCACAACAGAATATCAAAGACAACTTTTACAAATGTTCCTCTCTCTTTTTTTTTTTTTTTGGAATATGCTTATCAAAAATAATACTTCTAGAATCAATTTACACTTGCCATGGCAAACAATTTGCCAGGGAAATGCTTTAAAGAGTTTGATCAAATAATCAGTTGAGAAAAAAAAATAACAAAAACAAACAACTCAGAATATGGGAGCACAATACTCCTAGAATTAACATTGTATTATGAAATCAAAACCATGTTGCAATGTTTCAAAATTAGATAAATGAATAGAAGAAAATACACATGGAACAATAAAAGACAGTGAAATTCAAACTAAGGAAATCTAAATGAACATGAACTTAAAGAGTATTATAAAATATAAACTTGATCACATGACTAAAAAGCTTTTACAAATATTCTCCTTGTTTTAAAAACTAAGTATAAGACACAATCTCAAAAGCATGAAAATCTCTATGAAAATAAACCCATACCATTAATTTCAAAATGTATATATAATAGCATAGAAATCCTATGTAACCTCTGAACTGACATTATTACTCTGAGTGAATTCAGAACACTTTTGATTCCGATATCTAAAATCCCCAATACTCATATCAATACCTTGCTGCTTACTTCTACATTTCTGTAAAATATGTACCCTTCCATGGCAAAAGAAGCAGAGTCTTGAACTATGTTGATTGTCATTCTTATTCAGCTTAAGTTTTTCTTCTTTAACCCCTCTATATTGTCTGTCGGGCTTTTCACCATACAAATGTTTTATAAGATTACTAATTAAAGACAAAAGCAGGTTAGCAAAATTATGAACAAAACGAGCATATCTGGAATTTAAAGAGTTTTCTAAGGTTGTCTCAAAAGCACAGCCAGGCCGGGGAAGGGCTGAGCCTGAAGCTGCAAATGCAGGTACAGAAAGTTGAGCATGCGCATCAGATCTCTGGACTTCCCAGGCAGGGGAAGCTATGGGCTTGGCCATAGGAGGAGTAGAGGGTGGGGTCTGGAGAGGAGGGGAGGGACTAGAGCAATTTGAATGAGACTTGATTTTGAACTCAGGCCTGGATTCCTCTTCCCCCACTTTGCCTCCAGGTGCTAGGGGATTAAAAGCTTCTAGAGGGTGGGTCATTGCCTCCAGGCATGCAAAATTAGAGCAACAATTAGTGTTAGAATTGGGAAAAGCTGCAGGAATCTCTTCAGGTTTCTCTGAAAAAGCATGGTTGGGAGAGGGAGAGATATTTCCTTGTGTGAGTAAGTTGCTGGCTCTTTTAACAAAAATAAAAAGAAAAATAGAAAATCCACAAAAACAAAGCATTAACATGATCTTATCTCCCATTTGTCTGGTTAAACAGACTAAAATCAAAAATAGGGTAATTAGGGAGTTTAAAAGGTCCATTCGAAAAAATTTAAAGGGAAAACACAGCCAGTGCGCCAGTACTTAGCAGTTTAAAGGGTAGGGGAAATTTCTTACCCAACCGGAAGATCAGAAGTGAGGTTCAGCTTTCCTCTTCGTGGTCAGCCATCTGTTAAGGGCTAAAATTCTAGCTAGTCTGTCTAAAATATTTAATGAGTGGTCGCCAATAAATTATAAGCTTTAGCAAGAGTTAGACTTTTAAGCATTTATTAAGGAGAATAAGAATTTGGTAAAGAGAGAGAGAAAGGTCTAGATTCCTATCTATTAAAGGGAGAGCGCATTTCTAGCTCCCTTCTCTGCCAGAGTCCAGAGGAAAGAGCGCGAGACTGAGTGCCAGTCTCTTCCTTCCTCCTCCCACTAGCCCGCGTCACTTCCTGACTCCTGGTCTTGCCCTCAAAGACCTTCCCTTCATGGGCAGAACTCCTCTACAGTAAGTATCCAGCAGGTGGCGTTATTCCAATCGTTACAATAGTGAAGGTAAATTTTGATGGGCATGAGGGAAAGGGGAACAAAAATAACAAAACACTTGGTATTTTTGATAACAAGCTGGAATGGGGAACTCTGGACAACGAGGAATGAGCATGGGGGTATTGCATGCCCTAAGGAGAGGAGGAGAAGAACATCAAAAAGAAATGTAGGAAGGATGCTAAACACAATTCTTTAGGGAAAGGAATAAGCATTGATTAAGTGCCTACTATGTGTCAGGCACTGTACAAAGTCTTTTACAAATATTACGTCATTTAATCCTTACAAAAACTCTGTGAGGTAGGTACTATATTCTTTAGTCATTGAATGGGAAATTCCTCAGACAAATTGAGGACTGGAAGTTCAGAAAGCTCAAGGTCATCCACTGAACCCTGGGCCATCACCAGTCATCTTGATTTTTGTCTTGCCACTGGACTCCGATGACTCTGGAGGAGAGAGTGATGCTGCTGGTCTTGCACAGCTCTTCCTAGCTTAAATTAAATTTATAGGCAAGTCAAAACATCACCCTGAGATGTCATTGGTCCTATTTGAGAGCAAAAGATGAACAACAACAACATTATTCCTGTTTTACAGATGAGGAAACTGAGTCAGAAAAAGAGAATAACTTGTTGACATGTCAGGGATCACAACTAGTACTGCCTGAGGTTGTATTTAAATTTAGCTGACTCTAAGCCCAGTACTCTATCTGCTGCTGTCCCTACCCACCTCCACTAATCATCATTCATTCATCCCTTCAACACATGTGAAGTGATTATCTACAATATATGAGAGACATATTTAACTTATTTAACAGTGTTACTGAAGTCTAGCATGGCCTGGTGATCTTTTTTTCCTTTCTATTACTATTCTATATCATTTCAACCTATGCGATCACCCCAATCCAGCATACAAATTGAGATTTCACTGCATCTTTTCATCTGCCAGGGGGAAATACATGGTATGAATTTGAAGAGTTATAATAAAACCATAGATTTAGAGCTAGAAGGCACCTGTGAGGATATTTAGTTCTATCCCCTCATATTAAAGATGAGTCAACGAATATTCACATGATATAATGGACTTGTCTAGGATCACTCATGTAGCCAGGATTTGACCCTAAGTCCCCAGACATCAGATCTCACACTTGTTTGACTATGCCAGGGAAAGGGATGTGGCAGGGAAGTGGAAAAATGAGACTAAAAGTGTCTTTGCAAATTGATGTCTTAGGCTCAGTTTCCAAGGCAATAGATGTTTTTTTTAAGGCATTTGCATTTTTGTGCAAATCTGTTTTTTAAGGAATGTGAATTTCATTTTAGCTATGATGGTACACATGATTCATTTTCCCCCTATAGACATAACACTGCATTTTATTAAGATATATAATACAAATTATATTTTTCTTTTTTATATACTCCATAAAAAGATTAGCTTAGTATAGTCTTTTCCCCATTTGTAATATCCCTTAAAATGATAACTTGCTCTTTGAAATGGTTCTGCTATGTGATGATCACAACTTAGACTTTTTAGGATTCATTTCTAAGATTTAAATACATACTGGAAAATATAGCTATTGCTGTCATGGGGTCAGAGAATCATATTGCTAAAGCTGGAAAGAACCTCAGAGGTCATCTGGGTATGATGCCAAGTATTGCTGGGATGGGGCTGGCAGTGGGGTGGGGGAGATGGTTGTTGCAATGTAGGCAAACCCTGTAATAGTATAGATTAAGAATTGAGGCCAAGGAGATGAGATGACTTGGCCAAGATGATATAGGGTAAAGCTAGGTCTCAATTAGTATGTACAAAGAAGCCAATGAAGTGATTGAATGTATTAAAAGAGATAATTTTATAAAATATGGTAATCAGCTCCAGCTCAGAGGATAGAATTTTGGCCCTGTAGTCAGGAGGACCTGAGTTCAAATACAGCCTCAGACACTTACTAGCTGTGTGATCTTGGACAAATCATTTAATCCTGTTTGCCTCAGTTTCCTCATTTGTAAAATGAACTGGAGAAGGAAATGGTAAACTACTCCAGTATCTTTGCCAAGAAAACCTTAAATGGGGTCATAAAGAATTGGACACGATTGAAAAACATCAGAACAACAACAGCAACAACAAAAAACGACAACAGCAACAATCAAGCACAATGTAAATATACAGTGAAAATTTGAATAATGCAACCAATTAAAAAGATTCACTCTTCCCACTAATTAGAACCTAGGTGTAATAAGCTGCAGAGTTGGGATTTGAATCCAGGTCCACTAACTTCTAATTCAGGGCTTTTATTTCATTATTTCCCTATTTGACTTTATAAGTAACTAAAATCCAAACTGTTGGTTTTGAGAATCGATAATGTTGATGCCAATATTTAAACATTTTAACAACAAGAAAAGTGACTGGACCAGACCAAGTAAACACCGATGGAACTTGTTATGGAGGTTACATAATCTTGGATTTGCTGAATAATTGATTTTCATGAGTTGAAAGGGGAGATATATAGAACAACTAGAAATTCACTAATGATATTTCCCAAGTGAAGGCAATCAAAAGGATGTCAATAACTGCTGACCCACATTCCTTCTTTCTCAGTTCTATGAAATCTTTATATAAGTGACCTATACATGTATCAAGGGTATTCTTGCTAGTATTCATCATCATCACCACCACCACCACCACCACCACCACCGTCATCACCGTCATCATCATCACCAGCATTTGTATAGCATTTTAAGGTTTGCAAAGAACTTCAAGTGTTCTCCCATTTGATCCTCACAACAACTCCAGGAGGTAAGTACTATTATTATTATTCCCATTTTGCAGTTGAGAATACAGTCTGAAAAATGTGAAGAAGAAGAAGAAGAAGAAGAAGAAGAAGAAGAAGAAGAAGAGAAGAAGAAGAAGGAGAAGAAGAAGAAGAAGAAGAAGAAGAAGAAAAAGAAAAAGAAGAAGAAGAAAAAGAGGAGGAGTAGTAGGAAGAGAAGGAAAAGTAAAAACTACCAGAAATCCCCAAAAGAAAATGGGGGAAAACATCATTCAAGTAAATTAGTGAAATAATAAAGAAGTCTGACACACTGAAATAATATTTTGGAGGAGGAAAGAAAGAAGAAGAGGAAGAAGAGGGAAAAGATGAAGAAGAAACAGAAGCAGAAACAGAAGCAGAAGAAACATAGTAGTAGTAGTAGTTGTAGTAGTAGAAGTGGTAGTAGAGCAGTAGTAAGCTAGGTGGTACAGTGGGTAGAGCACTGGGTTTAGAATCAGGAAGACTCTTCTTCTTGAATTGAAGTCTGGCCTCAGAAACTTATTAGCTGTGTAACCCTGGATAAGTCACTTAACACTATTTGCCTCAGTTTCCTCATCTAAAAAATGAGATGGAGAAGTCACTGGCAAACCATTCCAGTCTCTTTGCCAAGAAAATGCTATTTGGGGTCATGAAGTGTCAGACATGACTGAAATGACCTAACAACAACAAAAGTGTTGTAGTAGTAGTAGTGGTGGTGGTGGTGGTGGTGGTGGTGGTAGTAGTTGTAGTAGTGGTAGTAGTTGTAGTAGTGGTGGTAGTGATAGTGGTAGTAAAAATAATAATAATAACAAACAACTAATTTATATATGTCTTCTATGCGTCAGGCACTATGCTAAGGGCTTTAAAATTATTGTCTCATCTTATTTTCACAACTAACCTGGGAGATAGGTGTTATTATTATTCCTATTTTTGCAGATTAGAATAAATAAGATTAAAGAGGTAAAGTAGTAAGTGTAAGATCAGTATCTGAACTCAGACCTTTCTGAATCCAAATTCAGCATCCTAGCCATTGTACCATCTAGCTACATCTAGCATAATGATACGGTAAATTTTTTGTATTTTTTACAATAAAAACATAAAAGGTAGACTTTCATAAATGATTTTCTATAGCTACATCTTCATAGTCACACTATTGACTCAAAGGTTTAAAACATAAAAGATCCTGCTATATTTTTATTGGCTGCTTGTTTAAAAGCCTTTTGAATCAGTAGAGCAAAATGCAACCCAAGGCTCTCCTTTAAAAAAAAATTATTCTTTGTTTAATGACTACCAAGGGAAAACAAAATAACATTTATGTATATGAAGTAGAACAGAAAAGGACTATATATGATACTAAAACTTCCTTAAAACAAGTATATAAAATATTCAACATGTTAAATTCAAAATTGTTCTGCTTATTTGTTTCCTTCTCAATTTTTTTCTCTTCTTTAAATTAAAAAAAATACTTTAAAGACTTTCTTTTTTTTTTTTCTGGTGATCAAGGTCACCAAAGGAAAGACTGCAGAAGGATAAGATAACAGAGAATAAGACAGATATTTAGAGGACACTCATCTCTAGGGGGAAGGAGATGACTAATATAGCAGATTGTCAAAGAGTGGGTAGGAGAATAAGGAGAAAGTAGTGACATGGAAACCAAAGAAGGAAAGAATATCCAAGAGTGGGAAGAGATCAATAGTGGTGAAAGCTTTAGCAAGGTTAAGGAAAAAGAAGACTGAGAAAGAACAATCTATTTAGCATGTACTATAAGAGATTTTTGGCAATCTTCCAAAAACGTTTTCAAAAAATTGGAGATTACTATAGTAAAGCCTCCCTGATTTCTGACAAGTACTGGTCTAAATTTGCCTTTGTAATGTGTGTGGAGAAAGTATTTCTAGTGAAATTAATATTTTAAAAAAGTTTATCAAGAAAAGGTTGAACCTACTATAGAGACTCTCTGTCTCTCTTCCTCTTGCTTACATGCACACACATGTATGCATATGCAGACACACAACTTACCTACACATGCAGTACACATACACATGTATATGTGTTTATGCACACATACATATGCTATATGTTTACATTCACACACACATGCAAATACCTATGCATATACATATGTGTGTATACATACATACATATATACATACATACACTTCCATCTGTTCACAAGGTATGGAACAGTGGAAAGAACACTGATTCTAGAGTACAGACCTGGGCTTAAATCTTACTTCTCTACCATAGATAGCTAGAAAAAGTATTTATTAAGTGTTTATTATGTGCCAGATACTGTGCTAAGGACTTGGGATACATATGTAATCAAGTAAGTCAGTTCTTGCCATCAAGAATCTTACATTCAATGGGAGAAGGCAACACATCATAAAAAGGAGTTAGAAGAGAAGGTTAGGATTTGTGTTCACTATGGCACAGTTTGAAAATAAATGGGCAGTGAAGTGTGATCCTAGATCAGGTTAATTAAGGCAACGGCTCACCTATCAGAGTGGAAATTGTTTCAAGGGATGGAGTCCAAGGCTCTGGTGCATAGGAAGTAGAGGTAATGATTGGAGTGGGGGGAATGTCAAATTATTTAACCCCTTTGCACCTCAGTTTCCTCACTTGTAAAATGTGGTCCTTTCCAGCTTTAGATTTATGATACTAATAGTCTACAACTGATACAATATAGCATGGGGTTTTCCAGCTTGCAACCAAATCATAAAAAGGCCTATAATGTGTAATTCCTTATTAGTGTATATGCCTGAACATTTAAAAATCTTTCATTTCTTTTCAAATATCCCATCATGGCTGTGGGAAGACAGGCATATTAATTGCCATGTTGGTGGAGCTGAATATTGGCCCAAACATTCTGGAAAGCAGTTCATATCCTTTGACAAAAGGATCTTTTTGCTAGACATATTCTCCAAGAAGGTTAAAGACAGAAAGGAGAGTCCCATATATGGTAAAATTTTCCCAGAAGCACTTTTTTGTTGTATCAAAAAACTAGAAACAAAGTAAGTGTCTATTTATTGGGTAAATCGTGATACCTCAATCTATTGAAAAAACTATTGTCATAAGAAATGATAAATATGAGGAAGTCAGAGAAGCATAGGAAAGCTTATATGAATTGATGCAGAGATATAAGTGGAATCAGGAAAACAAAATAAACAATGACTCATGTGTGTGTGTGTGTGTGTGTGTGTGTGTGTGTGTGTGTGTGTGTGTGTATGAAATGAAGTTCCATGCAAATATAAATATAATGACCAAGGCTGATCTTGGAAAAGAGTTGAGAAAATGTGCCTTTCTAAATTTATTGTGTAGGTAGGAGATTGTGGGAGTAGAATAATGCATATGCTGTTAAACACACTCAGTTCTGATGGACACCTTTTATTTCTTCTTTGTTTCAAAAACTTTGTTATAGGTAATGGCTCAGGGGCTTGGGAAGGAAAGAAATATGCTCAGAAATAAATGTAATACCAAAAAAGAGATATCAATAAAATTGAAAAAAATTAAAATGCCTCATTATGTTTTATGTAAGAAGAACAACGCACAGTATATTTGATAATTTTCCTAGATTTACTTTGGCTTCCTTCTGTTTATTAATAGCTCACATTGATGTAGTATATGAAGCTTTGCAAAGAACTATCTTCACTTAGACACTTGACACTTACTAGCTGTGTGACCCTAGGTAAGTCACTTAACCCTCATTGCCCCCAAAAAACAAACAAAAAATAATAGGATTGCTTTATGGGGAATTAATTCCAGATGAATGTAAATTCCTTGAGGGCAGGAATTTTTTTATCTTTGTATTCCAACACCCAGTACATACATACACACACACAACATACACCTCTATCTATCTATCTATCTATCTATCTATCTATCTATCTATCTATCTATCTTTCTTTCTTTCTATCTATCTATCTATCTAGCTAGCTAGCTATTCATCTATACACATAGATGTATCACAGTTGGAGCTTAATATGTGTTTGTTAAATGTAATTGAATAAAATAAAGGATTACATAAAGTACTCATTTCCAAGCAAGAGACTCCTCACAGTAGTCTAGCCTCCTTTAGTTTTGTGTAGTCTTTGTGACTTACAGTACTGCCCTGGGTGGGGCCCCAGATAGGGCTGAAGTATATTGTATTCCTTCATGTGGTGCTCGCCACTGCATCTCTTTTGTCTTTTCAAGTCTTTTTCACTAATATATCATGGTCTCTGGTCAACAATGGTGCTCCAGCTTTTCCTCAGTTCCCCATTGCTGCTGAGAGATGATATGGACCCTCTTGATGTTGCTATCCTCTGAAACTTCTCTCAGCAGTGTGATCTTACTGCTGCTATTTTTCAGCTTGACTTGTTTGATTCCTGTAGTTTAGCTCTCCCCCAGCAGATGGAGCTTGTCACCTTCTGGCCAGGGGGCCAGTTCTTTAGTAGCTACTCCAGTTAAAGAGATTGACACACCTCTGAGCCCCATTGTGGGTTTTTTTTTTCTTTTATTCCTCATGGGTTCTATAGTCCTTGTCCTATCATCCCAAGAGGGATTATTAGAGTGCCATGGTTACACTACCTTCTTGCTCTCTCAACTAGTATCTACTTCCCCAGTTTAGGATGTCACTCCTGTTTGCTTCCTTGTCCCTAAGATCCCAAGTACTATGTCTCCCACTCATGAGGGAGGAATCCCATGGAGTCTTGAAGTTCTCATGAAGGTTGAGAACTATGTACTCACTAACTCACTCACTCACTCATGTACTCATTCATTCACTCATTCCTTCACTCATTCATGCACTCACTCATTCACTCACTCATGTACTCATTCATTCACTCACTCCTTCACTCATTCACTCACTCATGTACTTATTCATTCACTTACTGATGTACTCATTCATTCATCCATTTACTTACTCCTTCACTCATTCACTCACTCATTCACTCACTCATTCACTCATGTACTCATTCATTCATTCACTCACTCATTCATTCACTTACTCATCAACAAGCAATATAAGTGTTTACTACTCACCAACCACTCCTCACCTGTTTTTCTGTTTCTGATCTTTCTCCAAGGCAACTAGGTTAATTTATAGAAATTATCTCAGGGCAACTTCCTGAAATATTTCCAAAGAGGAGAGGGGAGGGGTACAGACAATTGCTCCCAGAGAAGAGGACATTTTGTCATTCTCCCTGTAAGTGTTTATATATAATAATATACATAAACATATATACATGTATATATGTATATGTATACATGCACATAAAACAATTCAAGAGGTAGTATTGTATAATAGGCCTGAGTTCAAGTCCAGCCACTGATATATACAGGCTGTGTGACCCTGTGTTTGGACATTTAAGTTCTTAGTGCCCTAGGAAACTGTCTAAGAATATAAACTTACAGATGAGTTGTTACTCTATGTCACTAGAGGAGGTTTCCATACTAGGAATTACTCACCTTGATAAAATCATATTCTGAACCTCTAGCATCCCAAATGTATATCTTTGCAATATATTTGATGAATGAATTGATGACAAATACACATCAATAACTATATATAATATGTTACTCAGCCTTCTCTGGGCATGCCTAAATTGTGTAAAATGTATGTTGCCTCGAGTGGGCCTCTGGCACATGCCCAAATTGCCTACCATAGAAGTCTACATCTTCTCCCACATGGATGTGGGGGTATCAGGTTTTGATTGGGTATCTGCATCTTTGAGTGCTCTTTCTGGTTGTTATTTCCATTACTGTTCCTCCTGAACTGTGTGTGTGTGTGTGGGCGAGGGTGGCAACTCTATTCTGCTGAATCCAGAGGGGAAAGATTCTAATTTACCCAGAGGACACCTTGACCTGAACCAGTAAGAAGGGAAGGATTTCCCTTTTCTGATCCCTCCCTTTTACCACCATGCTTTTCTAAGAAATGGGCCTGGGGTTCTCCATTTTTTTGTTCTCACTTTCAGGTGCCTTAGGTGATCCTCATGGGAAAAAAAAAAAAGTTTCAACCATGGCAACCTTAGAGCCAGGATTGCAGGCACAATGGTACGGCCAGGCAGGAAGGAATGGTAACTCTGAGAAACTAAGGTTCCGGGTTCCTTGAGCCTCAGGAAGGATTTGGACTTGAAATTGGAACTGTACACTACAGGAGTGCAGCTAAACTATGAACCTAATCCCTTTCTCCTCCCCAGAGCCTGAAATGATGCAAGGTGGGAAGGAAGAAGATTATGCCTCCCACATGTTGGAGGAGTAAGTTTGTATGTTTCTCATTATACCTTCTGAAGTAAAGATTTCTGTGGAAAAGCTAATCTTACTGTTAGTTTTTAATGGAACTGGGATGCAGGGAAACATACCCTCTACACTTAGGGAAACACTTTAGTAGAGGTTGGAGTCATTTGCAAAGAAAAAATAAGATACATCCTAATCCCCTTAAGTCTACTGGAGAACCCTTGCAGGGGAAGGGGGGAAATTGTGAAATGCAAGCTACCTGGCCGTCTAGGAATTAAGGACCTATAGCATGTGTTACTTTCATAATAATTTGTTATATGTGAGTGAAGACAGTTAATAATAACTAATAGCTCATATTTATATAGCACAGAATTGCAAAGTTTTAGCCTTGGGTGGTTCCTTGGTAGTCATCTTGTCATCTTGTCATACCCATACTGAAGAAGGGATACATACTATAACTTAACAGATAAGTGGTCTTTTAGTCTCTGCTTGGGAACCTTCAATAAGGGGGAACCTAATATCTTTTGAGACAACCCATTTCATTTGTAGATAGTACTAATTGTTAAAAAGTTTTTCCTTATATCTAGGCTAAATTTTTGTAGCTTGAACTAATTTCTCCTGGTTCTGCCATTTGGGGCCTGTCAATCTGAAATAAAGAGGGCTGTCAAAATAGCAACAACATGGGTCTTTAATCCAAACATGAGAATTGCAAGTTGGGACACCATGTAGCACTGAAGTACTGGAGTGACTGGAAGGGGTAGAAGGAGCAGGATTTAAATAAACTTTAATAGGAAGGGAGCCTCATGCTTGGAAGCTGTTACATAAGTTGTTTTGCAAAATATCCAAAGGTCCATGTAAAAGGCTGGGGAGGCTTGGGAAGTAGAGACATCTGGCCAGAACAGTGGGTTATAGGTGCAATGAGAGTTTCCTGAGAAACCATAAGACTGGCTTCAACTGGTTGCAACCTGATCTAACCATGGGATCAGTGAGGTAACCCCTCTGATGGCCGCATCCAACAAGTCAAACATAATAAGTCAAATTCTTCTTTCACTGACCAGCCCTTCAAAAAAGTTGTACAATGTTATCATATCTCTCTTCTATTCTCCTTGAGTTTTCTCTTCTCAAGTTCCTTAAATTTATCTTTATATAACATAGATTCAAGACCTTTAAGAGCTCTCTATCTTATCAATGTCCTTATGAAACTATAGTACTCAGAACTGAATTGGTTGTAGTCTGAATACAAAGAGTTTACCACCTCCTAGTTTCTGAAAATTCCATTTCTCTTATTGTTTCCCAAGATGGCATTACCTTTTGGGGCAGGTGATGCCTGGTACTGAGCTTCAAGTCCACTAAAACCTCCAGATCTTTTTCAAATTATCATTTTGCAATGCTTCCTCATCTTGTAGCATGAAGTTGATTTTTTTAACTGAAATGTAATACTTTATTCCAAATGAATTTCATTTTAATACTTTAAGCCCAATACTGTAGTCTGTCAAGAACTAGATTTTATCAACCACTGTTTGAGCAATTCCTCTCAATGTTGTTTCCTCTCCAAAATTGATAAGCAGGCTTTTATCCAAGTCAGTATCAAAAATTGCAAATGACAGAGTCAAGTTAGCCATGGCTCAGGGACATTCAAGAATCTGGGCTTACATTGTGTGGGATTACTTTTGGTGAACAATCTGAAGAGTCATTTGCTCCTTTTGATTCTTTGCCCTCAGAGTTACTCAGGGAAAAAAGCTCCAAATGTACTAAAAGAACTGTTTGTGTCCAAGTTTCTCCAAAGGTAGATAACAAGGTCTTTTTGTCTTACAAAGCATTGAAGATATCAAATGAATGTATTGCTTAGAAGGTATATTTATTTCACCCCATAGAAAATGTAGAAAATCTCACCGTGCTGATAAATAGGTATAGAAAAGATACAAGAGAGTCAAAGTAAACAGAGAATCATATAAAAAGTTTCAGCAATATTAATCAGTTGCAAATCACACTAATCAGATGAACAAAATTGACAAGAAAAGAAAATGACAAATGCTGGAGAGGTTTTGGGAAAATGGTTATACCAATGTACTCTTGGTAAAACTGTAATCTAGAATAATCCAGGCATTCTAGAAAGAAAATTGGAACTATGGTTTGAAAGCCACTGAAATATTTATGTCTATTGATTCTAAAATACCAATATAAGGTCTATATCCCAGAGATCAAATAAATAGTAAAAGGACTCATATGTACACAAATATTTTTACTTCTCTTTTTGTGGTGCCAAAGAGGTTGTAAGATAAAAGGTGGCCAATCAGCTGGGAGAATGGCTAAACCAATTACATCATAGAAACATCAGTTCAATTTCTTTATTTTTTTTGTGGGGCAATGAGGCTTAAGTGACTTGCCCAAGGTCACACAGCTAGTAAGTGTCAAGTGTCTGAGGCTGGACTTGAACTCAGGCCCTCCTGAATCCAGAGCTGGTACTTTATTCAATGTGCCACCTAGCTGCCCCAGTTCAATTTATTTCAACAAAAAATTTAAGTATGTATTATGTGACAGTCACTGTGCTAAGTGCTAGGGATACAAATAAGTAAAAGAAAGACAGTTCCTGACCTCAAGGAGTTTACAATCTAACTGGGGAAGACAATACACAAGAGAAAGCTAAAAAAGGTATGTGTGGAGAATCTACCTAGCTGGAGGACGTGATGATGATGGAGTCAAGTCCAAGGAATGCAGCTGGATATATTAAATAGATGGAGTATAATAGAATTCTATTTTGCTGTAAGAAATGATGGAGGGGGCAGCTAGGTGGTGCAGTAGATAGAGCACCGGCCCTGGAGTCAGGAGGACCTGAGTTCAAATCCGGCCTCAGACACTTAACACTTACTAGCAGTGTGACCCTGGGCAAGTCACTTAACCCCAATTGCCTCATTAAAAAAAAAGAAAGAAAGAAATGATGGAGAGGACAGTTTGAGAAAATCATGCAAAGACATGCATGTGCTGATGCAGAGTGAAGTGAGCAGAAATAGGAGAGTAATCTATGCAATGTCAATGAGAGAGAGACAGACAGAAACAGGGACAGAGAGAGACAGAGAGTGAGATAGAGACAGAGACAGAAAGAGACATAGAGAGACAGAGATGTGTATGAATATGAATTAGCATGCTCATCTATCAGCTCTATCTCAAAGACTATGGAGGGGGTAGCTTCTCTGGCAAGAGTCCACAGTCCTGAGTCCTAGCCAGCTAAACATCTTACAGTTCCCAGTATCCTTATAGCAATATAGGAGGCATGCCCATACGGCCCATGGAACAATGATCTCTTGCAGCCTTCAAAAATAATCTGTTGTCTAGTAAGGTGCCTGAAGAAGTCATCAAATTGACCAGAGATCTTTCTGATCAAATTCCTCTTCCACACAAATCCCATGGACAGTCCTCTGGAGATCTCCTGCCAAGGTCCCAATGGGCCATTAACAACTACTCTTTTTGTCTTACTATTCAAAACATGTAATCATATTTACTATTGGCTAGTCCATTTCTTGCCATCTTTTCCATGAGAATAGTATAAGATTTTATCAAGTGTTTTGCTAAAATCAAAGGAATTTATATGTATAATATTGTCCTGACCTACGAGAAGAGTAAACCTGTGTTGCTGGGGTTTTTTTAAGAATTTATTGGGAAATATATTAACCACTGAAATGTTTATCTTGCTAAAATCCATATGTATATGGACATCAAAGTCTGTGTTATATAAACATTTGTAAACAAATCTACAGTAAAAAGAAACATTTGTATGCTTCAAGTGTCACAACACATTTTAGATATAATGAATTTGTGCAGTGAAGCTGAAAAGTATTAGTACTTCACATTAATTATTATCATTATTAATTCATTATAGATGATTCTCTTTTAATATTCCTTTATATGCCAAGTCCTTTCTTAGGTATCTTTGCAGATTCCATATTTAGGAATTGGTTTGAACTAGTTCAAAGAAGGAAAGATTAAGATTGGTTCTATGCTTGTGCAAGCCAAAGTTGGCCATGCCTCATACCAGGAAATAATCATTCCTATTCACTTCACTTCTGCTTTGGATTTTTAAGAAAGGTTTTAAAGCCAAAATTTGATATTACAATTGATTTGTTCCTTTTGGGGTACATAGCAGGCTTCCATGCACACCAGTAGTTCTCAGGCAACTGACTTTCTTTCCCCATGAGTTACTAGGAAATCTTTTCCTTCAATTCTAAATTGATATATTTCACCTGCCTTTGCCATGATAATGACTTAGTTTAAAGTAACTGGAGTCCTTGGTGCTGACTGATTCATCTCTAATCTATTGAATTAGAACTCATTTAAAATTTGAATTTAACTTTTAATGTTAAATTAATAGGTTTGTGGTCAGGTTTACAAGGGGGTCTCATGAAAAGCTTCCTGTACCTTTTCCTCATTACTATTCTCCTGGTTTTCTTACAGTTTAGTTCTTACTTTTCTGTGTTGAGCTTTTTTGTTTAGATGAAGTTCAGGTTACTGCTTGTCATTACTTATGATGATCAGTTTCACTGCTGCTCCCAATAGATTACAAAGTTGAATAGACCCTAATGCTCAGTTTGTTAGATATCATATGGAATCAATCAAACAAAATGTACTGAAGTTTCTACTGCGTGTCATGTACTGTGCTAGAATCTGACATGACATGAGATTTTTGCAACAGACATTTCCCCTCTAAAATAACCTAATATCTATGGTTAGAGGGGGAAAATGTTTATCCTGAAGTAATTCTAGACTTTTTTAGTGATCTTAATCTGACATCACAATGCTTATCCATTCTGAGCATACTTTGAGATTTAAGGATGAAAGCTGCCTCCTCCTGGTCCCCTCTTGTCAGACTCTTCACAGATTGAAACTGAAGGAGAATACAGCAATCAATGACTAATAGGGGGTTTCAATGTAAATCCCCACTAGTATTGTTCTTGTACTGCCTCTTGATTAAATCCTGTAAAGTGTGTGAAGCTGCCTTTTAAATATAGAAAACATTCCTTCAAATAAATCTGCTTTAATCTAACAGCAGACTCTGACCTTTTGTACTAAATTGTTTTTTTTTTGAAGTCCTAATGAAGTTTCTTTAATGGGGATCCTTCAATATGTCAGTCTGAGATGGGCTTGGTACAGAAAGTTTCACTGTTAGGGCCCTTCCTGTGAGTTTAAGTTTCACAGTTGGGGTATGGAGAGACACCAGAGAAGTCCTAGGAAGGATCAGCAAAAATGATTAAAAGATTGGAAAACAGAAACTTTGAGGAAGAATTTGAGGAGAGAAGAGAGAGGGGGCAACTTACTGTCCTTGAATATCTGAAGGGCTTTCATAAGGAGCATGCTGACTATGTAGGCCCATTGTCTATAGAAGTCAAACTAGATGAAATGATATAGAATAAAAGTAGAGAGAAGGAAGGAAAGAATCATTTACTATGTGCCAGGCATTGGTTAACTGCTTTATAAATATTATTTCAGGGGCAGCTAGGTGGCACAGTGGATAGAACACCAACCCTGGATTCAGGAGGACCTGAGTTCAAATCCAGCCTCAGACACTTAACACTTACTAGCTGTGTGACCCTGGGCAAGTCACTTAACCCCAATTGCCTAAAAATAAATAAACAAACACATAAATAAATAAATATTATTTCATTCAATCCTCACAACAACCCTAGGGAAAAGGTACTATTATCATCCCCATTTTACAACTAAGGAAACTGAGGCATACAGAAGTGTCCACAGTTCCAATGTCACACAGCTCATAAATATCTGAAGCTAGATTTGAACTTTTGTCTTCCTGACTCCAAGTCTAATGCTATGTCCACTATACCACCTAACTGAGTACAGGCTCTGGTGAACACTTCCATCAATCAATAAGAAAGTAAAATAAAGTTGGGGAAAAGATAATTAAAGATTTCTTTATAATGCAAACCTTAATCTAATTCTCTTCTATGACCCTATGATTATTAATATATTAAGAAATAAAATCTTATGTATACCATAGGTGTTTGCTATAAACTCATGGAAGATATGCTACTTATACACAAGAAACAAATGGAAAAGGATTTGAGAAAATTGCCCCAGTTTACACATGATACTGTGCTAATTATATTAAAGCTTCCCATATTACAGGGCCTCCTCAAAGAAATTAATGATCACTAAAAAGAAATCAGCCTAATAAGCCATACAGGTAAAACCAAATGGTTGAAGAACATTTAGCTTTGATTTAGTATTGGATTATGAGCCAATTGTGTTATTACATTAGTATAAACATTTGCAATAGATGCAATAGGTGGATAATGCATTGGGCTCAGGATTGAATAAGAGAGACAGATGGACAGATACACACACATACACACACACACACAAACAGAAAGAGAGAGAGAGAGAGAGAGAGAGAGAGAGAGAGAGAGAGAGAGAGAGAGAGAGGACTAGGTCATTGAATTTGGGAAAACTGCATTTCAATGATCCCAAATTGTTCCACAAAGTAAAAACTCATCTTTAAAAAAAGAAAATGCCTTAAAACCCAGGAAATGTATTAGCATACAAGATGGTGAAACTGTAAGAATAAAGGAGTTAAGAAATGAACAGTCTAAGGGCTACACTGGTAACCATGAAATGTAAAATAATAATAGTAATCAGGATCCGCAAATTTTATAAATTTTCTATGGGGGATACATGGAAGAATATGGATAAGAATCACACTGGAGAAGAGGGTGTAGTTGGTTTGTTATCTTTATCACTGTAGGTTATGTTAGTACAACACTTAACATACTCTATTCAACTTTGGGTAACTCTCTTTATTAGGAAGTGGGTTTTTTCCAGCTTGTTTGAAAGTTCTTTCCAGTAAACCACATTATCTCCCCTATAACTAGCTAATTAATAGCATAATTAAATATATGTGTACATAGATATAAAACATATGGTATATATAGTAGTAGGCCTCCACCAGTCATGGATAACCATGGATCAGCGCCTTGAAGAGCCACAGGACACAATGTGGCTGTGCAGTCCAATGTGGGAGCCGCAGCTCCTGAGTGACTTATAACCGGTAACTGCCGCATCCTGTGTTGTATCTACCCCATAAGGAGTAGATGGAGTATGCTCTCCAGGGTGCTGGCCTGGGCAGATCAATATGGAAAACAAGCTGTTGCCCATGGAGCAGGTTTTCCCTCTCCGCGACATTGGTGGATCCAAAGGAGAGGTAGAGCCAATACAGTTTGGCACCAGTGCCCACTGCAGGAGTTGCCAGAGGGATGTGATGTCCAACATCCAACTGCCTAAGGGGCTCCGACTCCTGATTTTTCCTTGGGGTTAACTCCTGAAGTCTTTCCCATATATGGGTATAGCTGCAAGGCAGCGGAGGTTTAAAATCAGAGTCCCTTCCCCTTGGTGGGTTGCCTGCCAAGGCTAATGAGCCCCACCAGCCTGAGGTAGATATAACATACATATAAAATGTGATATATAAAGTATATATTTATACAGTTTATATTATAACTATATATGTGTGTGTGTGTGTGTATATATATATATATATATGTAGTAACGGGCTAAAATTCTAGCTATACTATCTAAAATCTAATGTGTGTTTGCCAATAAATTATAAGCTTTAGCAAGGGTTTAGACTTTTAAGCATTTATTAAAGAGCATTTGGATCTAATGATCAGAGAGAAAGGTAAAAAATCTAACTATTTCTAAGACATCTCATCATCCGACCAACCATGGTGAGGTCAGGAACAAAAAAAAGACCCAAAGCCTCCTGTGAAACTGGGCACATCCCCTCCACACCACACAGCTCCAAGGCTGGTGGCCTTGATTGACAGTACCCCCAAACAAAACGTTACTTCCTGATGCCAAAGAAAGCTGCATGGTTTGCCCTCAGATGCCTTCTCCTCATAGTGGAGCTTTCCTACAATAACTCTCCAGCAGGTGGCATCATTCTAATCATTACTATATATATATATATAAATTTCTGTTGTTTTTAATAATAATGTCTAATCACCCAAGTAATTTCTTTCTTGTATTAAAAGTCTCTATGTTTCAGTTTCAAGAACAATAGTCTTATTGGAAGACTTAATTAAATCTACTTCCTTGACTAATTAAGATGTCAGCATTTTCCTTTCATTGTGTTTCTGACTAGATAAACAAAATATGGGCTAATGTTGTAAGGGAGGCAGTGGATAGAGAGATTGGTCTCAGAGTCAAGAAGACATAGATTCAAGTCCCACTTGTGACACACACTTTTTGACCTTTGGGCAAGTCATTTAACCATTTTGCCTCAGTTTCTTCAACTCTAAAATGGGGATGACAATAACACCTATCTCCCAGGGTTATTGTGTGAGGATTGAAAGAGATCATATTTATAAAAGCAATTAGCACAGTACCTAACACCCCAAATGGGATCATGAAGAGTTGGGCATGACTGAAACAACAACAACAAGGAAATAGTGGGTGCTATATAATTACTTATTCTCCTTTATTCCCTCTAAGCATCTCAGACAACTCTTTAAGAAAACAAGTTTTAGAGCAGGTGCTTTTATCTACATTGGTAGCAGGAGTTTCTTTAACAGGAATGCCCTACACTGGCAGTTTTCAAACATTTAAGTTTGAGAACTCCTTTACACTCTTAAAATTTTTGAAAACCCCAAAGATCTTTGTTTATCTAAGCTATTCATATTTACCATATTAGGTAGCAAAATATCTTAGTATTATGGAAAACATTTAATCTTATAGACCCTCAAAATGGTTGCACCCAGGGGTCACCAAGCCACTTTCTGAGAATTGCTACTCTACACCAAATGAAATCAAATATTCATTTAAAAACAAAGTTTCTGAAACATTTTTCTCACAATGACATTATTAAGCATATTATGCAAGTATCATTATCCTATCTTGCAGAAGTGGTAACTAGTCTGAAGAGGGACTAAATTTAGAGAGCTTTAGAAAGTCAACATGGCATAACAGGTAACATGCTGGACTTCAAGTCAAGAAGACTTTGCATTAGATATTTACATATCTGCATATATTTACATATTTACATAGAGTTAGGAAATAGGTATATACACATGTATGCACTCTTGATTTTTAACCATAAACTAAATACTATCTGTACTGCCACTGAATCATCACAGAAGAGATGATTCATCTGATCTATTTTAAGAGTGTTTTTAATGGCAATTTTTAGTAGATTCAGGGAAAGATTTTGGTTATTGTTCTGGGAAAACACTAGAGTATTGCTCACCAAATAGTGTTTTATTTGATGTGTTATAGAAATAGGAAATGTCATCTATAGTATATTATCTTTACATAATACTTTATAAAATGTTTCCTCACAACTTCCTTGTGCAAGATGGCACAAGTATTATTATCTCTATTTTACATAGAGAAAAACAGTCTTTGAAATGTTCAGTGACATCTTAGTTAATTCCATTAATATAGCTCCTGCTACAATCCACAGATTCTGATTCTGATTCTGATTCCTCCTCTTCCAAATTGTCTCGTAGGATACATTTTTAAGTAGTAAGAGGTTCTTTCAGACGTAGAGTGGGTAAAGGCACTTCCTGAGTGGGGTAGAAAGTGACATGGTCAATTCTTTAGGAATATAACTTCAGCAACTGTGTGGAGACAGGAATTCTTATAAAAAAAGACATTAGTTATGAATACAAATTCAGAGGCTATTACAATAGTCTAGGAAAGAAGTCATCAGGTGCTGGGCTAGGGTATTGGCCAGGGGAGTGATAAGGTAGAGATAGATTCCATGAGATTTGGAAACTGGTTGGATATGTAGGATGAGGGAGAGTGAGGAACCAAGGATAACTCTTAAGACTGGAAACCAGTGTGACTAGAAGAATATTGTTACCCTAGACAGAAATAGAGAAGTACCTTGGAGGGGAAAACACTGAATTTTGCCTTGGCAAAGACCATTCTGGGCAGGCAGGAGCCTATAGGTATAGGTTTCCTTGCTTCGGATAGAGAATTGATAAGCTTTGAGGGAAAAGAGAAGTCCAGCTCATCGCACCACACATATCATTGTATAAGTAGATGCTTCAAAGAAATACTGGTTGATATGGAGGCAGAAGAGGTTCTAGTTCGGACAGCCAGATGGCAATACACTAAAACATACTCTACAATATAATGTAATATGAATTTTTAGGATAATATGGAATCCTCCTGGACCTCATCAAAGGAGAGTTGATTATAGTGACAACTCAGTTAATCATATTTCTTATTAAATAGCACTTTGCAGGTAAAAAATCCCTTTCCTAACAACAGTTCTTCGAGGTAGCACAACTATTGCTCTTCCCACTTTACAAAGAAAGAAACTGAAACTCAGAGGGCTCTACATGACTTGCTCATAGTTACACAGCTTGTAAAGTATAAAAGATAGAATAGAACTCAGTTCTTCTGACTTTGAGTATACTCCTTTCTAAATACTTCTCAAACATAGCACATCCACCACCCTCAGAGGACTTCATCTACTTTAGTGAGAAAATGGAAGGCATTCACAATTTTTAATCTTCAGTCTTTATTAGCCTCTTCCTTGGAACCTACAAACATGAATGTTCATATTGCCTACATTAAAAAAAATCCTCTTATGGATCTATCACCCATTATACCTTTTCTTCTTTTCATAAACAAGCTCCTGGGTGGAGGGGTGGGGGAGGAGGGTATTACCAATGTTCTCTTAAAGTCAAATTTGATTGTCTTTTATGTGAGTAGAGCACAAACCTTTGAAGATCTCCCAATTAGAATTAGAAAATCTCAAAAATGAAAAGGACCCCTGCCCTAGTTTAACTTATGTTTGACCAAGAATCCCTTTTTGAAAATACCTAAGAAGTGGGCTTATAGTTTTTGCTTGAAGACCTCCAATGAGAGAGAACCCAACTAGATCCAGAAGCACCTTTCTTTACATTCACACTATTCATAAAGGTAGGTTGGTAAAGGGTAGGCAAAATATACATGTCTCAGAGGGGTTAGGGCTGGAATAGCTACTCAAATTGCAATCTCTCTATAAGCCACTAGGTATTGATCTAAGGTCTGTACTACCAACCTGACTCCCTTTGAGAGGTGCAGGTAAAACCTTTCCTGAGTCTAGAACTCAATTTCCTTTGCACGTGTAAATATGTGTCTTGCATGGGTTCCATGGCTCTGAGTCTCCTTTTAGTGTCTTTTAAAGCCCAGTTGCCATTCTGTCTAGTCTATTGTATGGACTGCCTCAATGTCAACTCATAATTTATTGAAATTGCTAATGTCTCCATTCACATTAAGATTCTAATCTCTTTCCCAACTTCTTAAGACCCAAAAGAATGACTTAGTCACATTACAGATTAGTACATTTACTGAATGATATTGAAAGTATAATATATAACATTGAGCAACTAATCTCCAGCTGCTCCCCAAAATGTCTGGGTTTTTATCTGACTTCTTTCTAGCTTTGTAGGACTGAAATTAGGCAATTTGAATGCTTTATTTTAGGGAATTGCTCATTGAATCCCATGTTCAATGTCACTAGGGAGGATAGAAAGAGTCATCTTTCCAGCAGCTAGTCCCAATTGGCCAAGCAGATGAATATCTTCTGTCTCTGCTGCTCCAGCAGACAGGCCACTGGAGATCCCAGAGTGAGAATCTACATACCTATTTTCCTGGGGGTTGTCACTGTAGACTGCACTGTAGAGCCCCCCACCCCCACCCTCTCCACTAAGCACACTAGAGCATGCTATCTCTTCATCCTTTTGTTGTTGGGCTCTGATGTCTCTTTAGTGCCTCCAGCACCTTTGGTTCCCTAGTCTCACTGGTAGCTTTTGTTATGTCTGGTCCAACCCATGGAGAGAGGGGGAAGGTATGTAGGAAGAAGAAGGGAAAAGGTGGGGGAGAGACAGAGAAAGAGACACAGAGAGACAGAGACACAGAGAGACAGAGAGAGAGAAAGAGAAAGAGAATTTTTTTTTTCCTTTTCTTGATCTCTTCATCTTTTGTGACCTTCCAACTACCATAGGTCTTTTACAATAGCCAACTCTTTCAAAATCCTATTCTATTTCTTTGGTCCCTAATGATATCAAAGGCAAAAACCATGGAACTCGGCGCAGCTAGGTGGTGCAATGGATAGAGCACCGGCCCTGGAGTCAGGAGTACGTGAGTTCAAATCCGGCCTCAGACACTTAACACTTACTAGCTGTGTGACCCTGGGCAAGTCACTTAACCCCAATTGCCTCACTAAAAAAATAAAATTAAAAACAAACAAAAACCATTGAGCTCTTTGAGAAATCAATTGTTATACTAAAACCTAAATTTGATTCTTTGGAAGTTGCACACATTCCTCCAAATTCTTTCCTCTAGGACTTCAATTTTTTATTTTTTAAAGTAATAAAGATGTTTATTTATAGTTTTGGGTTCTGTTTTTTATCCCTCATTCCCTCCCTCCTCTCCCCCTTCCCTGAGGTGCTAAGAAATCAGATAAAGGTTATACATGTATGATTATGTAAAACATTATCATATTAATCAATTTGTTTAAGAAAACTTGAATAAAAAAATGAAAGAAAGTGAAAAATAGTATGCTTCAGTCTGTGTTCCATCAATATCAGTTCTTTCTTTGGAGGTGGATAGCATGTTTCATCAATAGTCCTCTGGAATTGTCTTGGATCATTGTATTGTTGAGAATAGTTATGTCTTTCACAGTTCTTCATCAAACAATATAGCTGTCTCTTTTCACAATGTTCTCTTGGTTCTACTCACTTCAATATACATTAGTTCATACAAGTCTTTCCAGGCCTTTCTGAAATTGTCCTGTTTGTCATTTCTTATAGCACAATAATATTCCATCACTATCTCATACCACAGCTTGGTTAGCCATTCCCCAATTGATGGGTATTCCTTTGATTTCCAATTTTTAGCCACCACAAAAAGAGCTGCTATAAACATTTTGTAAATATAGGTAAAAATAGTACAGGGTTGGACAAAAGTTACAAAGTTATGAAGTGGTTTTAATATTAAATAACTCCTTTATTTTTTGTTTTTAATTTATAATACCATAGCATCATATACAGCATATGTGTGTATATACATATATGTACACATACACATATACATAATCAAGAAAAAACAAACTTTTCAAAAAGCTATAATTTCAGATCCCTTCATGAATTTTGACCCACCCTGTACTTATGGTGTAATTATCTACAATATTTGAATAATTAGGCATATACAAGATGAATATAGGGTAGATGGAAGGGAATCTTAGAGCAGAAAGCAATATTTGTATAGAATGGGAAAAATTCCCTCAAGAATGTGAGATTTGAGGTGAGATTTAAGAACAACAGGAAAGCAAGTAGGTAAAAGTGAAGTAAGAGAGGACGGCTAATGCAAAGGCACAGAATGGGAGATAGAAGGTTCTGTGCAAAGGACATCAAGTAGGCCAGTGTAACTATAGCGTAGAGGACATGTAGAATAGCAAAATGTAAAATACTGGAAAAGGAATAAGGGACAAGATTGGATGGTAAAAATAGAGCCTCAAACTTTTGATGCCAAGTTCTTAATTTCTTCCATGTAGATTATAATTTATATTCTTAGAGAATGGCCTGAGATTCAGAGAGGTTAAGAGACTTGTTCATTGTCACAGAGTCAGAGGTGGGATTTTAACCCAGGTGTCCATAGCTCCAAATTTAATATTCTAAACACCATTTCATGGAGCCTCTCTAGTAGTAAGGGTAAAATCTCTGAAAGAGGTTTCTCTTTGAGAGAGGAATTCTAGCAATATTGCCATAGGATTATCCTGTAAGAAGGAGGAATTAGATGAAGAGTTTTGAGAGATGGGCTATTAGTCTATTATTAAGGCACAATATTGTGTAATCATAGAGGAATTCATTGGCCCAGAGAACTAATGAAACTTTTTCATTTTGAAAAGCAGAGCAGTTAAAAAAATTGGGACTTTTCTTCATGATATTTCCCATCCATCACTGTGAACAAAGCAATGAGGGAAATGCCTTTTTAGTACACAAGTTTTACTGTTAAGGAGGACCTAGATGCAGAAATAGAAATGATATACAACCTTGGGGGCAAGTAACCACCTATCATAGAGTTAATTATAAAAGAGAATAGAAAAGCTGGGTGTGATCTGGCATATACCATAGTTGTGAAGAGAGAAGATTTCAAAGGGTTTATACAAAGGATAAGTCAGAATCAGATTTAATATTCCGGAAAGGAAGTCATTTCAAGAGAAATAGGACATTCTCAAAAATTAAATTGTGAGGATACATGTGCAAATGATGAGAAAGAAAAAAAAGGGAATCTGCCTATAAAGACTGAAGGCTACATGGCAAACTCATTGATAATTCATATTTTTAAAAGAGATGCACAGAAGATGGAAGCAAGGGCAGGTAATTGAGGTTGAATAGGTAGATTAAAGAAAATCAAAGAATATGAGTTTTAGAAGGGAACTCAGTGGTCATCTAGTCAAACACATACAAAAAATGGAGGGTTTGAAAGTAGCTCCCCTATTTTTATCCTGAACCCTCTCCAACCAGAGACAGGAAGGGACCCCAGGAGCAGGGAGATACTGTGGAAATATGAGTTTCAGAATTGATGTGAGTCCCCCTTTACAGTTCCTTTGCTATGTTATCTTTCCTCTTTAGAATACAGACTCCTTGAGGGCAGAAATTAACTTGCATTCTACTTATATTTATTTTCCCAGTGCTTGGCACAGTGCCTGGCACATAGTAAGCAGTTAATAAATGCTTACTGACTTCATTTGACTTTACTCTCTGTCACTAATCAGGAAAAAAGATACCCCTAGCTCTAGGAATCCTTTATTTCTCTCCACTGAGCCCCTATTAAGTTAAATTATGGAAGTGGCACAAATGATGGACTATTAGTTTCCTTGCTTGAGGGACATTGTATCTTGGGTGTCAGGTCAATTGATTCCTTGGCTGGGTCAAATATGTTGCTTCCTTGTAAGAGCTAGCTCTTCACACAATTTAGCCACTGATACTATAGGCTCCATTTGCTGAGAGAAACTTTTATGGGTCTCTGGTCTTTAAAAATTCACAAGATTTGTTTTGTTACTGGTATATAAATACCAGGGATTGTCCAAGAATGAGAAAGGACATAACATAAACAGAAGAGACAGAAGTACTATAGATTCCCAGCTACAGTTATCCATGTTAGTGAGACATGGCTAGCCATTATTTTGACTGTTGCTGCTACCTCTGCCTCACATGGAGGACCAAAGCATTTTTTTTCTTTCCCTGCACTCTAAAGTTTCCTGAGAAAAGAGAGTTTATCCATTGGCACTTTGTATATCCACACTCAGTTCTGACTCATCAGCCAGTTAAAAGGTGGGTTTTTTTTGTCACATGACAACAGTCAGATGTTTCTCTTTATTATTATTTCTGCTTTCTCTTTATTAGGAAAGGAAAGAGTCCCTCACATATTTCTGGAAGCAGTCTCATTAAGCCTTCAAGTGGATATTAAAAATGCTGTAAGGAAAGATCAGGGTTCAAACTCGGAAGAAGACAATGAAGTCATAACAACAATGTATAAAGCTTGAAAGAAAAATGGAAAATGGAAAATGCTCTACAAAAGGTTCCTGGAAGATATTAAAAAGGACTATAAAAATCAAGTAAGAGGGGCAGCTAGGTGGCACAGTGGATAAAGCACTGGCCCTGGATTCAGGAGGTCCTGAGTTCATATCCAACCTCAGACACTTGACATTTACTAGCTATGTGACCTTGGGCAAGTCACTTAACCCTTTGCCCCGCAAAAAGAAAAAAACAAAACAAATCAAGTAAGAGACCCTGAGGAAAAATTAAGAAAAAATAAACATAATATAAGATAATCAAGAAAGTTAGCCAATAGGACAAAGAAATTCAAAAACTTATGGATGAAAATAGCTCCCTAAAAATTAGAATTGGGCAAGAGGAAGGTAATGAATTCATAAGACATCAAGAAATAATAAAACAAAATCAAAAGAATGAAAAAATAGAAAAGAAAATGATGTATTTCATTAGAAAAACAGCTGACCTGGAAAACAGATTGAGAAAAAAAAATATATGAATTATTGGATTACTTAAAGGTTATGATTTTAAAAGGAGGCTAGACACTATAAGAAATTGTTAAGGAAAATTGTCCCAGAATTATAGAATTAGAGGGTAAAACAGAAAAATTTTTTAAAAAGTCCATCCATCACCACAGGGCAGTGAGGGTTAAGTGACTTGCCCAGGGTCACACAGTTAGTAAGTGTCTGGTGTCTGAACCTGGATTTGAACTCAGGTCCTCCTGAATCCAAGGCTGGTGCTTTATTCATGTGTCACCTAGCTGCCCTAAATGAGATCTTAAAATGAAAATTCACAGGAACATTATAGATAAGTTTCAAAGCTCGCAGGTCAAGGATAAAATATTACGAACAGCTAGAAAAAAAAACAATTTAAGTCTTGTGGAGATACAGTAAGAATAACACAAGATTTACCAGCTTCTATGTTAAAAGACTGAAGGATATGCAATATTAAGAATAGTAAAGGAGTTGGGTTTGCAACCAAAAGTAACCTACCCAGCAAAGTTGAGCATAATCCTGCAATGGAAAAATGGATATTTAATTAATTAAAGGACTTTTAGGTATTCTTGAGGAAAAGACTAGAAGTGAACAGAAAGTTTGACCTATAAGAATCAGGAGAAACATAAGAAGATAAACATGAAAGACTAATTATAAGGGATTTAACAAGGTTAAACTCTTATTACCCATGAAAATGTTATTTGAAACTTTAAAAAAAATATTATCATTACTAGGGTACTTTGAAAACACATATACACATATACATATATGCATACATACACACATGTATATGTGTATATCATGCCATCATAATAATATATGTTGTGTGTGTGTATAACTGGGTAGAGAGAAGTAAACTGAAGCAAATTATCTCACACATAAAAGCATGAATGCAAGAACTGTAAAAGCATGAATGCAAGAACTGTTACAGAGGAGGAGAGGAAAAGGTAGAGTGCAGGTAGTATGAGAACCTTGTTCTCATTGGGACTTGGTTAAAGATAAAATAACATAACTCTAGTAAGATATAAAAATGTCTTCTTAACTTATAGATATATAGGAGGGCAAGAGGATAGGATAAGGGAGGGACATTTAGAAGATGGTACAGATTAGGGAGGCAGTGGTAGTAGGAAAATTTTACTTCTGAGGGGGGAGAGGGTAAAAATAGAGAGTGAGAGAAGGATAAACAATTAGAAAAATAGTATGGAGACAAATACATAACTAGTAAGTATAACTTTGAATGTGAATGGGATAAACTCATCCGTAAAATGGAATGGATAGTAGAATGGATAAAAAAACCGAAACTTACATATGTCATTGTAAATAACAGGGTCACAGAGCTAGTTAGTGACAAGTTTCTGAGCCTGGATTTAAACTCAGGTCCTCCTGAATCCAGGGCTGGTGCTTTATCCACTAAGCCACCTAGCTACCCCAATGCAACGATTTAAATGAAATGGAAGAATACTTACAACACTGCCCAGATTAACAGAAGAGGAAATAAAATATTTAAATAAACCTATTTTGCAAAAATAAATTGAACAGGCCACAAATGAGCTTCCTAAGGAAAAAAAACATAAGAACCAGATGGATTTACAAGAAAATTTTGCCAAGCATTTAAAGATCAACTAATTCCAATATTAAATAAATTGCTTAGAATAATAAGCAAACAAAGAGTTCTACCAAATGCCTTTTGTGAAACAAATATGGTGCTGATTCCTAAACCATGAAGAACAAAAACAGAGAAAGAAAATTATAGACCAATTTTAATAATGTATACTGATGCAAAAATCCTTAATAAAATACTAGCTAGAAGACTAAAACAATAAATCACAAATTTTATGCATTGTAACCAGGTAGGATTTATATCAGGAATGCAGGGCACTTTCAATATAAAGAAAACTATTGATATAATTGGTTATCAATAACAAAGAAACATATGATTATATGAATAGAAGAAAAAACCTAATTTGCAAAATGCAACACTCATTCCTATTAAAAAAAACACTTGAAAGCATAGATAAATGGATTTTTTCTTTAAAATGAATTTGTAACAGGAACAAACTTCAAGTATTTCCAATAATATCAGGAATGAGAAAAGGATGACTTTTATTACCATTATTATTCAATATCATAACAGAAACATTAGTGATAGCAATGAGACAAGAAAAAGAAGTTGAAGGAATCAAAATAGTGAACAAGGTAATAAAAGTAACTCTTTCTCCAGATGATATGATGGTATACTTAGAAAATCTTACAGATTCAATTAGAAAGTTATTTAAAATAACCCATAATTTTAGAAAAGTAGTAGGATATAAGAAAAGCACACTTAATCAATAGCATTTCTACATATATTATAAATATTTCTTTTTTTCTATTTGAATAGAATTTTATTTTCCAGAATATGTGTAAAAACAAATTTTGACATCAATTTTTTAAAACTTTGTGTTCCAACTTCTCTTCCTCCCTCCCTTCCCACCCTCCACCCACAAGAACTCTAGCAATTCAAAATAAGTTACACATGAGTAGTCATGGAAAATATTCCCACATTAGCTAGGTTGTGAGAGAAAACAGTTCAAAAAGAAAACTTCAGATTAAGGAACTGTCAAAAAAGTTTTTTTAAACTGTGTTTCCACCTGTTTTCAGATACTATCAGTTCTTTCTCTATGGATGGATTGCAATTTTCATAAGTCCTTCAGTGTTATATTGGATCATTGCCTTGCTGAAAATAACAACATGCTTCCCAGCAGATCATCTTACACTATTGCTGTTATTTTGTATACAGTACATTCCACTCTGCTTTAGTTCATGTAGGCCTTTCCAGGTTTTTCTGATAGCATCCTGTTCATCAATAAATTGTATATAGTACCTTAAACCTGAAAGAGAATTTTCTTCATAATAGCCCAGCAAAGTAGGTACCATACGTTTTGTCATTATAATCAATCATCATAATTATTTCCCTCCATCCTATTGCCTTCCCATGATATTCACTCTATTTTCTATCTTCTTTTAACCTATTCCTCCTCAAAAGTGTTTTACTTCTGACTGACCCCTTCCCCACTCTGCACTCCCTTTTCACCTGTCCTTCCTTATCTTCTTCCCCTCCTATTTTCCTGTAGGGTTAAATAGATTAATCCTCCCAATTGGGTGTGAATGTTATTTCCTCCTTGAGCCCACTCTGTTGAGATTAAGGTCTTTGAACTAACTCTGTGTTCTAAATTTTTCTTCCTCCCTCCCTCCTTAACCCTCCCTATGAAATCAAGCAATTCAATATGTCATACTTGAGCAGTAATGCAGAACATCTTCACCTTCCTCAAAAGTGTTTTGCTTTTTACTGCTCTCTCTCCCCCAAACTGCCCTTCCCTCCTTCCCCTCTTCTCCCCCTCCCCTAGCCTTATCTGCCTACCCTCCCTCAGGGCAAAAATACAAAAATATATTACAATATCTACTTGAGTATGTATGTTAGTCACTCGTTGAGCAAATTCTGTTGATATTAAGGTTCACTCACTCCCCCCACTCCTTCCCCCTCTTCCTCTCTCCTCCATAAACTTTTTTCTTGTTTCCTTCATGTGAACTACCTCTCCCCAGACCATCTCTCCCCTCCCCCCCCCCAGTCTATTCCTCCTTCACCTCAACACTATTTTAAAGATGTCATCATGGGTTAGTTAGGTGGCACAGTCGACAAAGCACCAGCCCTGGACCCAGGAGCTCCCAAGCCCAAATCTGGCCCCAGACATAAGACACCCTACCTTGTTTGCTCCACAAAGAACAAGGACAAACAAAAAATGAATGCTTTACAGATATCATCCCTTCATATTCAGTTCAGACCTGTGTCCTCTGTGTATTCCTTACTGAGAATGTTCTTATGAGTTGGAAGTATTCTCATGTAAGAAAGTAAACAGTTTAACCTTTTAATGTCCCTCATGAAGTCTTTTTCCTGTTTACCATTTTATGCTTCTCCAGGGTCTTGTATTCAAAAGGCAAATTTTCTATTCAGTTCTGGTCTTTTCATCACAAATGCCTGAAAGTCCTCTTTTGTCATTGAAGTTCCATTTTTTTTCCTCTGAAAGATTAAACTGTTGTGCTGGGTACATGATTCTTGGCTGTAGTTCCAGTTTCTTTGCCCTCTGGAACATCATATTCCATGCCCTCCAGTCCTTTAGTGTAGATGCTGCTAGATCTTGTTTTAGCCTTATTGGAGCTCCACAGTATTTGAATTGCTTTTGTCTAGCTGCTTGCAACATTTTCTCCTTGACCTGAGAGCTGTAGAATTTGGCTATAATATTCCTGGAGGTTTTCCTTTTGGGATCTCTTTTAGGATGTGATTAGTGGATTCTTTCAATTTCTATTTTACCTTCTGCTTCTAGAATATCAAGGAAATTTTCCCTGACAATCTCTTGGAGGATGGTTTCTAAGCTCTTATTTTGGTCATGGTTTTCAGGTAGTCCAATGATTTTCAAATTATCTCTCCTGGATCTATTTTCCAGGTCAGCTGTTTTTCCAAGGAGATATTTCATATTGTCCTCTATTTTTTTTTATTGATTTGGATTTGCTTTACTATGTCTTGGTTTTGCATAAAGTCACTAGCTTCCATTTGTTCAATCCTAATTCTTAGACAATTATTCTCTTGAGAGAGCTTTTCTATTTCTTTTCCTATTTGGCATTTCAAAATGTTGACTTTTTTTCATGACTTTACTACATTGCTCTCATTTCTCTTTCCATTCTTTTCTCCATTTCTCTAAATCTTCTTTCTTTCTCTCCAAGTTTCTCTTCAAAGTCCCTTTTGAGTGCTTCCATGACCTGAGACCAGTTAATATTCTTCTTGGAAGCTTTGAATGTTGGAACTTTGACTTTGTTATTATCTTCTTCTTCTGATGGTGTACCTATCCCCCAAAGAAGTTTTTGATGGTCCATTGTGTTCTCTTCCTACTCATCTTGGCCACCTATTTCTTGGCTTTTAACTCCTTCTTAAAGTGTAGCCCTGCTTCCACGACACACTGTTCAAGCTACAGCATGGCTCAGGGGCTGATTGAATTTCTTCTCAGCCTGCCTGGCCTGTGAGTAACCATGGCTGCTTTCTCTTCGACCCAGAAACAGAAGTTTGATTGAACTCTGATTCTCCATGGTCAGAAGCTTGGTGTGCCTGTGCCCCTCCCCCACTGGGCCACTTCCACTTGATTAAGCCTACTGGTTCAGAACCAGGGTACTTCACCCCAACTCCAGCAAAAACAGCCTCCACTTCACCCCGGGCTACCACCGAACCCCCTCACCAGTCCATGATCAAAGCCTCAGAAGCTGCTGCTGCTGAAGACTCTGAGGCACTCTGGAAGTTCTGTTCCTGGCTGGGTCCAGATTGCTTGCTGAGCTGTTTGGCCTGATCAGTAGGTGATCACAATTGTCCTCTTTTGCTCTAAATATTTCTATATATCACCAACAAAGCCCCATAAGAAAAGATAGAAAGAGATATTTCATTTAAGATAACTGTAGACAATATAAAATACCTGTGAGTATATTTGCCAAGACAAACCCAGGAACTATATGAACATAATTATAAAACACTTTATATTCAAATAAAGTCAGACTTAAATAATCAGAGAAATATTAACATTTTTAGGTAGACCATGCCAATATAATAAATATGAAAATTATATATAAAGCAATCTATTCAATGTCATTCCATTCCAAATACCAAAAATTACTTTATTCAGCTAGGAAAAAAATAATATTCCGTTTGAAAGGATCAGTGGTCAAGAATATCAAAGAAATTAATGAAAAATCTAAAGGAAGGAGATCTAAGCAGTGCCAAATTTTAGACTGCATTATAAGGTATTAATTACTAAAACTGTTGAGTACTGGATAATAAACAGAAAGGATCAGTGGAATAGAGTAGATATACAATATACAGTGGTAAGTGATTATGGTAATCTTGTATTTGATAAATTTAAAGATGTGAGCTTTTGGTACAAGAAGTCACTATGTGGTAAAAGTTGTTGGAAAAACTGGAAAGCAGACTGGCCAACCAATATCTTAAACCATTTATCAAGATAAAGTAAAAACATATACATGACCTAGACATAAAGGGAAATTCCTTAAGTAAATTAGAAGACCATGGAACATATTACCTGTCAGATTTATGGATTGGAGAAGAATTTATAAACAACAAATAGATAGCATTGTGAGGTATAAAATAGTTAATTTTGATTACATTAAATTTAAAAGGTTTTGTACAAATAAAACTAATATAGTCAATATTAGAAGGAAAACAGAAAATTGGAGGGGGGATCTATAGACAATTTCTCAGATAAAGGTCTCATACTTCTAACATAAAAAGAGTTTTGTCAAATTTATAAGAATGTGAGTCATTCCCTAATTGATAAATGATCAAAAAATATGAACAGGTAGCTTTCAGAAGAAGAAATCATCTCTCTCTCTCTCTATATATATATATGTATACACATACACATATATATGCACATATACATAAATGCACACATATGCATATGTAATCATATAAAATGTCCTAAATAATTATTTATTGGAAAAATGCAAATTAAAGTAATGTTGAGGTATCATTTCACACTTATCAGATTCGGTAAAGTGATAGAAGGCAAAAATGACAAATGTTGGATGGTAGGATATGGAAAAATTGGGATACTAATGTACTATTGGTGGAACTGTGAACTGATCTAACCATTCTGAAGAATAATCTGGATTTATACCCAAAGGGATTACAAAACTGTGTATACCTACCCTTTGATGTAGCAATACTATTATTAGGTTGGTTTCCCAAGGTGACCAGGGAAAAGAAAAAGAATCTGTATGCTCTAAAATGTTTATTGCCATTCTCTTTATGGTAGCAAAGAACTGGAAATTGAGGGGATGCCTGTCAACTGAAAAATAACTAAATAAGTTGTGGTATATGATTGTGATGGAATACTACTACACTGTAAGAAATGATGAGCAGGATGATTTTAGAAAAACAGGAAAGACATGAAATAATGAAGAATGAAATGAGCAGAAGCAAGAGAATGTTGTATACAGTAACAGCAATATTATTTGAAGCACAACTGTGAATGACTGAACTATTCTGAGTAAGATGAATATTCAAATCAACTACTAAGAACCTATGCCACCTCCAGGAAAAGAAGTGATATGTGGAATGTATGGAGATATGCATTGTATGGTTTCACATATTTGTGTCAAATGTTGGCTTTCTCTAGTATGTGGTTAGGAGGGAAAGAAGGAGGGAGAAAGCCAGGAACTCAAAATGTAACCAAAAAAAGAAATAAAGAAAAAAATGTTAAAAGGGAATGAAGGGGGCAGCTAGGTGGTGCAGTAAAGTACCGGCCCTGGATTCAGGAGGACCTGAATTCAAATCCTGCCTCAGACACTTGACACTTACTAGTTGTATGACCCTGGTTAAGTCACTTAACCTTCATTGCCACGCAAAAAAAAAAAAAAAAAAAAGGTAATGAAAAACAAGAATGATGAGGGTCAATAAGAGAGTTCCTGACTATCCTCAGTGATTTCAATTCACAAGCCCTGATAGGGCTGACATCACAGTGAACTGAAAGAATTAGAAGCTGTGATTACTGAGTCACTTATCAGTCAGCATTGAAAAAGATATGGAACATGAACTAACCCAGGTCAAATAAATGAAGCAGGTTAAAGCTTCCATGCCAATTAGTTTTGGCAGAGAAGCATGAGTGACCACTGTACTTCCAACCTAGGCAAGATAGAGAGCCCTAGTCTAAATTAAAAAAAGAAAAAGAAAAAGTTATGGAAATGGGAGAGGTTTTGTGGGACTGAAAGAAGCTAAAAGCCCTAAATGCAATATCTTTCCTCAATATTTTTTTCTTTAAAGGCTTTCATATGCAAGACAGAACAGAGTTGTTTGTTTTTCCTAACAATAGGAACTATGCTGGGGGTTTTCATAAAGTAGTGAGATCCCCATAACTTGGGGTTTTCAAGGGGAAGCTGGAACACAATTCATTGGGGAACTAATAAAGGGCATTATTGCTTAAGCATAGGGTTAGAGCTCTCTAGTTGTTTCCAGGTCTGAGATTCTTAGATTAAAATATGATTATTAGAAAGTTTGTGTGTATACGTGTATGCACACCAATCAGTCTGCAACCTTTCCTCACCATCCTCCAATCACCATTCTTTACATCTCTAGGCAAAATTGGCAATGGATAGTGAATATTTCCAGGGCACTGAGGCAGACTTGACACCCCTATCGCTTACCACAGCATCCCAATGGCACAATTTGGCAAAAGAATAGTGAGCCCTTCTAGTGACTATTACACACTCACTTATAGAGTCCAAAGCCAGCTGGGATGCTATATTTAGCATTTTCTGAGGTTCAGAGAATAGAGAGCAAATATTTTAATTTTTCTTTATTTCTGTCAACACAGCTTCTAATTTGTTTTTTAAACTAATTTACTTCAAAGCAAAATGTTCTTTCATATATGTTGTCTTTTCACAATCTGGTTTTTAAAAATTCCATGTCTTTAGTTGTGAAGACATAAATGATGATGATAAAAATTCCCATTCTTAGTATAGTTCCTTCAACAAGTTTTTTTGAGGGGTGAAAGAGAAGAGAAGGAGGGGGAAAGGCCTTGTTGCCAAAAGAAACAAAAAAAATTCCTTTATTTCTCTTTATCTCCTTACTCTGTTGTTTCATAAAACTGAGCATATAGTCCTTTATTGAGCAATGAGTGAAATGTTGATACATAAAACGAAAGCTATAGATTTTTTTCGAGGTAACCTAGAACCTGACCTGACCACATTCTTGTTAAAATTAATAACATCGCCTATTGGCTTGTCAATCATTGTCAAAGATGAGACCTCTTGGTGGCTTGGTGCCAAAAAGACAGCTGCCTGGAAATGTGAAGAAAGGAAAAAACAGTTCTCTGCTGTTATTCTCCAACTACATATTTGACTCGGGATTTGGATTCCATCAGCAGCTTCACATCAAGAGAATGATATAGCAATCATATTTCCTCTTGAAATATTTTGTTACAAGAAAGAGAACTTAACCCCTTTTCACGAGGAATTGGATTCCTTCATAGTCCTCTTGGGCAATGAATTGTAAATTCTTTTTCTTTCTTGCCAATTGAAGATGGGGACTGCTCCATCCAATTACTAGATTTTGGAGAGTCCAAAATGCTTCCAATTATCTCAAAGGTTGTTATGCAATGGGAGAAGCCATCTGCTCTGGTGGAAAGAACATTGGACTTTAAATCAGAAGACCCTGGGCTCTGAAATTTACTAGCTGTGCAATCTTAGGTAACTCATTTTACCTCTTTTATTACCAAGTTTCTCCCCTGTGAAACAGTGCTAATATCCCTCTCACCCTGTGGAATTTTTTGTTTTGTTTTGTTTTGTTTTTTGGCAGGGCAATGAGGGTTAAGTGACTTGCCCAGGGTCACACAGCTAGTAAGTGTCAAGTGTCTGAGGCCAGATTTGAAATCAGGTCCTCCCAAATCCAGGGTCAGTGCTTTATCCACTGTGCCACTTAGCTGGCCCCTCACCCTATGTCTTTCACAGAATTGTTGTGAAATGCTTTATTAATCATAAAGTGTAAATTATTATTGCAAAATTCTTTAAAACATAATTCATTTTTATTTTACTTCAATTCCAAAAACACATGTCAATCAACAAGCATTTGTTAAATACTTATTATCTGCCAGGCACTATTCTAGGTACTAGGGAAGGCAAAAATAAAATAATCCCTGGCCTTGAGAAGTTTATACATATATTCTATTGGAAATGTCATATGCCACTTTGGGGAGGGAGAAGGAATGTCTGCTACTCAAATAAGCAGCATAGTAACTTTAAAAATATTAAGAATCACAGGTCTGTTTTTTTTTTTTTACTGAAATATATCCTTGAAAAGCTCTATGGAATTTCTGAAAATCGATCTATATTTTAAACATACTATGGGAAGTGGTCATTGGAAGGAATTCTATTGTCTCCCTTTTAAAAGCAAATCTGCTATTCTGTGCATAACTCTGAAGTTTCATAAGTATTGCCTTTATTATATAGTAAGAGTGTCCCTGTGACAACTGAATAAGACATCTGAATGTAACAATAGTGTCACTTGACAGTTAGGCATTTAAGCCACATACTGATATATAATGACTCTGAATTAATGAACCAGGCTGGTGACTCAAGGTGGGGTCTCATATCTTGGGCTAGAGAAGAGGTATGTCCTATTGAATGTGAAGAAAACTGTCTTTTCATAAATGACATCCACTGAGCTTCAGTAATAGTGAAATATTTACTTGCTTTTCATATCTTGTGGTCTAAGATTAAATAAAAAGTTAAAGATGCCTGATAGAGGGCAACTCTCCCATTTTACTGAGAAGGAAAATAAGGTCTCATCTGATCAAATCACAAGGAGTAAAGTGAGGATTAGAATCCAGATCTTCATATTTCAAATCCACTTCCCATTTTGCTACAATACATTCATTTTTAGTATTTCTTCCCCTAGACATTAGATACAAAATTTTGGGAAAGTAGTTCCATGTCTTGGTATGTTTTTTTTCTTTCTTATGCAAAATTGGGTGTTTGGAAAGTAATGTATTAGAAAAATATTTAACAACCAGTTCTCTGAAAATTAATGTAAAACTTTTAAGTTTAATCTGTAGTATTAAAATTTTTCTCCATCACTTTCTTAAATCTAGACAACCAACAGAACAACAATTCAAGTCCTGATTTATAGTATTTGCTAATTCCCAATATGTAAATGCTCCCATTGAAAATTGAACAAATATCTCTCATGAACTTGTGCAACTCAGCTCCCATACACTCCTGAGTTTAGGCTAGAATAATTCCTAAAGACCATTGCACATCTAATATCATTTCTTCAAGCCTTTAAAGAATCTGTTATTTCCTTAGTATGGATGGGCTCTCCACCTATGCAATTTACAACATCTCTATGCCTTAATGGATAGATTTCTTGAATTGTAGTGGGCAGAACAATTCAGCACATGGTGGCCAAACTTCTGGCAATGAGGCTCTCTGGACTTAGCTAGGCTGGTCCTAAGACAGCAGATACAAAATCCATGCCCAAGCCATCCCATACTTGAAATCTTTCCATATTGGTATCTACTTATTGATAGGAATTTCAGGCATAACTTTCATATTCCCCTGATATTACTTTCAAGAACCCAAGGTCAATTCCAATTTACAAAGAAACTTTGGAGAACTTTAAGGGAAATCTAATCTTCTAGGATACATGAATATGTCTGCAAGTAAAAGCACCATGAGAAATTAAACTATCTTTCTTACAAGGGAAAAAGGTATATATAATATTATCTAAAATATAATATTAGATAATGTAATATAATGTAACAACACAACTGAATAATACAATATAAATTATTGATAATGTATCTACAAACCACTATTTAGTATAATCATTAATATCTATAATCCAGCAAGATACAATTTTATGCTTAGGGATTTTATGAAATTTCCTGGGCCTTTTCAAATGATAAGTTATTTTAGGATTCTGAAGAAGTAGTTAATGAGAAATTCAATATTATTTAATACTACTATCAGTAATTTAGATAAGTGAGAACAAAGATTTTCATTCAATCTACAAATTTCAGTTTCATTCACTCCAGTCTCAGATGAAGAGATGGACTTTCTCCTTGCCAAGGCCAACCCCTCTACATAAAACTTTGCTGTCATACCCTCTTGACTTATTCAGGAAATTGTTCCTGTTATTTTCTTCACTTTTTCACTTATCTTCAATTCTCTATTTACTGATTCTTTTTCTTCTGACCACATTCCCATGTTTCCCCTTTTTAAAAAACCCACTTTGTGTACAGTTCAATAGAACAAGATAAACTTATGAGAAACTTCAATTATACACAAGACAGAACTTTCCACTAGGATTATAAAATGATTTGTTTCTTCAGGATAGATAACCATTTTCTTATATAGTTTAGGTACCTACCTATTTGGACTAAATAACTCAATGACAAGCAATTAAAATTCCTTTCAACTCATATTTTTCAAATGATTAATGTAAAAATGAAATTTGTTTAAATCATATATAATGATAACAGCAGTACTATGAGGCAGCCATTCTTTTTAAGCTAGTTTTTAAAACTTTTTATTTCAGAATGGTTATATTTGACATATGCATCTGAATGAATCAATTCAAAATGCAAGAACAAGAAGTGGAAAATAGTTGTTGTTTATTTTTGTTTGTTCTTTGTTTTCCCTACATAATGATCAATGCCTTGAGAGAAGCGAAGCTTATGCCCCCCCCCATTAAGTCCAATTTAGTTTATTATAACACAGTATAATTGTTTAATGGAATGGAGTTATACATATAATGTGAAGGCAGCACTGTATTTGGTCTTGAGGAGAAGTCAAGCTTAAATAAAATGAGCCCCCGACATCATGGGGCTTACCGTCTAGTACAGAAAGATGAATTACAGACTCAAAGAATCTCAGAGTGGGGAAGGATCTTAGCTATCATCTAGTCTCACCTCTATCTTAACAGGAATCTTACGTCTATCCCTGAAAAGTGGTTATGTCTGAGGGCAGTGCACAAGTGAATTCATTTCAAGGAAAAAGTAGTTACCAGACAGTATAGGGAAATGTTCATAGCCAGAGAAACTAAGCATAGGGATAAGCAAGGAGGTGTTTTATGTATTTAATGAAGATAAAATGGTACCTACAGCTAACAGCCAATATGTTTGGGAGAAATAATCAAGGAAAGTAAAAAAAAAATCTTTAATACAAAATAAAATAAAAGCATGGTAGAAGGTGAAACAACACTGTGTGAGATCTGAAGGAAGTAAAGAATCTTATCAACTGGAGGATTATGAATCAGGGGAAATTTCTTGAAAGAGATGGGACTTCAGTTGCACTTTAAAGGGAGTTCAAGGAGTTTTGGTGTGGGAGGTCATTTTGGTGAATAAAGGGGAGGGAAGGGAAGACAATACACAGAATTTATGGTTGATTAGTACTGGTTTTGATAATATTGTAGTAGGTAAAATCAAATTAGGCAAGAAGGTTGAGTGATGCCAGATTATACGGGTTGAGGAGTTTTAGATTTTATCAAAGAGATATGTAAATGTTTACATATATATGTATATATAAGCATATGTATGATGTGGAAAAGTGGTTAAGTGTTAAAAAGAAGGCCTGAAATATAGGAAAAACATAAACTGTGAACTGAAATTGCTACTTTAAAAATATTGTTGAGCAATGGCAGAACCTAATGTTCTAGTCAGAGTAGATTAAAGAAGGGCAACAGAGTAGTTCAGTGGCAAGGAAACTTTGGAGGATAAGGGTTGAAGTTCAAATCCTATTACTGAATTAGTAACTGTGTGATTTGGGACAAGTCACTTTATTTCTCAGGATCTCAATTCCCTCGTGAGGCAGGTGGACCAGATTGCTTCTGAGGTCTTCTCCATCTCTAGACCTATTGAGCGGATAAGTGACATGATCAGATGTATGCAAAAGAAAGTTGAGTCTACCAGAGTTATGATGGATAAGTTGGAAAGGGCAGAGAATGTAGATAAGGAAGCTATTGCAAAATTTCAAGTGGGGTGGGGTGATTGAGGTCCTATTATAGAATGGTGGCAGTGGGAATAGAAAAGAGGGGTGGATATAAAAGGTGTTGGGGAGCTTGAATCAAGGATACTTGCTAACTTCTTAGATAGTATAAGAGAGGGAAAATCAATGATAATCCCAAGTTCATGAAGATCTGAACATGAGAGATTGGGTGATTGGTGGTGCCACTGACAAAAATAATAAATATTAAAGTAAATGTTGGTCTTGGGACATTCTGAAATGTAGGTACCTGTGGGGCATTGGGGTGGAGATTTTGTGCAATAGACCATGAAGATGAGTGTCTGGTATTTTTGAGAGAGAAGGTTTAGGCAGAAGGGTAATAAATAGGATGTGAATGTGATGACTAGATAATAATGAGTGTTAGAGCTCTCAAATGCATATTTATCTTCAGGTTTTACATCTATGCTTTTCCATTTAGAAATGTGAAGACACAAGGGACAAACTATATTGCATATCATCTCTCTGTCTCTGTTTCTCTGTCTCTGTCTCTGACTCTCTCTTTGTCTCTCTGTGTCTCTGTCTCTATCTGTCTCTGTGTCTGTCTGTCTCTTTTTCTTTCTCTCTCTCCGTCTGTCTCTGTCTCTCTCTGTCTCTGTCTCTGTCTCTCTGTCTCTGTCTCTCTCTGTCTCTGTCTTTCTCTGTCTCTCTCTGTCTCTGTCTCTCTGTCTCTCTGTCTCTCTGTCTCTCTGTCTCTCTGTCTCTCTCTCTCTCTCTCTCTCTCTCTCTCTCTCTCTCTCTCTCTCTCTCGTCCTGTCTTCTCTTTGATCTGACTCCCTCAAGGATCAGCTAACACCAAGGAGCTGTTCATTTTGGTTCAGTGCCAGGGCCTTCTGCAGGGGATACCAAATCACACAGGTACTTACTTTCCAATGTTTCTTGAGGTTTATTTAAGAAGCCATTTCAAGCAAGGATATTTACTGAATTACTGATAAAAACACACATTGGCATGGAACTCCTGGGTCATAGAATTTGGTACTTTTCCTAAACGTTGTATTATCCTTGGGAAATTTTCTTTTGATGTTTAAAAATAAATCTCACTCACTTTAAAAAAAAAAGACGAGCAGACAGTTGTAGCTCCTTCTCCATGTAGAACATGAGGTTCTGCCATTGCTCCCTAATGTTTTTTAAAGAAGTTCTTTCAATGCTCAGCTTATGTTTTCCTTTTATTTTATGTTTGCTTTTAAAAATTCAGCCAACTTTTCATCTCATATATATTTTTCCAGATTGTAAACATTTGGACACCAATATTTTTATTATTAAGAGTAATGAGAAGACTGTCGTTTATATCACATTTTCTATTTGAAAACTATTTCATAACTCAGTATGGTTCTTCACTGCCACAGTCCTCAGAAGGATGTCAGCAATACTGATCTTTTTTTCTGATTACTGAGTGTCTCTATTCTTAGTCTCATGAAGAAGATTTAAAAAAAATTTTCCCTTCTCTCTCTTCCTGCTTTCCTTTGTTGATCTCAAACACTCTTGTAGTTTCAACTATCACCTCTATGTGGGTGACCACCCATAAGTTTCTTGAACATCTCCTCTCCTAAGCCCTGAAAGTGTATTTGCTGCTGAATACTAGATATTTCCATTTAGATAGTCGGCCAACAGTTCAAACTTAACATGATTCACATCTCAATAATCTTCTCTTCAAAGCTGTTCAGTAATTAATCAATAAGAATTTGTTAAGTACCTTCTATGTGTCAGCATTATGCTAATCAGTAGAGGTACAAAGTGAAACAGTTCCTACCCTTGATGGACTTACATTCTAAGGGAAGATAAAATGTAAATAACTAGATAAATAAAAGATATATAAACTACATAGAAGGGGATCTTAAAGGGGAAGACACAATAGGTAGGGGGCAGTAAATCAGAAAGGCCTCCTTACAGAAGGTAGCATTTGAGCAGTTTCTTGAAGGAAGGCAAAGATTGCAAGAAGCAGAGGCAAAGGAGAGAATTCTAGGAATGGGAACAGCCAGTACAAAAGCACAGATATGGAAGATGGAGTCTTATGTACGAGGAATAGCAAGTTGGCGAATATAGTTAGATAATAGAATGTATAGAAGGGGAACGATGTGTAAAAATTCTGGAAAGATAGGGAAGGACCATGTTGTGAAAAGCTTTAAATAGCAAACTGGAGTCCATATTTGATCCTAGAAGTAATTAGGGAACTATTAGAGTTTTTTGAGTAGGAGACATAGTTAGACCTGAACTGTAGGAAAATCACTTTGATAGCTATTTAGAAGATGGATTGGAATGGGAAGAGAATTGAAACAAACAAAAAAACCAATTAGGAAGCCATTACAATCATCAAAGAGAAAGAGGTGATACCCAGAAAAAGAGTGGGGGTCATATGAATGGAGAGAAAGGGACAAATATGAGAGATTTTGAGAAGGAAGAAATGACAAAATTTAAATACTTTCTCCATTTCTTTTAATGGCACCAGTAATTTATATAGTCCCTCATAATGAATTCTTGGCAGGTAAGGTGATATAGTAGAATTCTGGACATGGAAAAAGGAAGACCTGAACTGAAATCCTACTCCAGACACATATTAACTATGTGGTCCTGGGAAAGTATCTTAATATCACTCAGTCTTACTTTTCTTCTTTGTAAAATGAAGAGGCTAAACTGAAAGGCCTCTAACAGCCCTTCAAGCTCTAAATCTATTATCTACAACCCTAAATTCTTTCCCTTTCTTTGTCCATCATTCACCTGTTGATTTTTTTCCATATAAATATTTAATTATTTTCCAGTTACATGTAGAGAGAGTTTTCAGCATTTGTTTTTATGAGATTTCTTGTTTCAAATTTTTCTCCCTCCCTCTCCTCCCTCCCCCACCAAGACAGCAAGTAATCTGATATAAGTTATATATATACAATAACATTAAACATATTTCTGCATTAGTCATGTAATGAGAAGAATCAGAGCAAAAAGGAAAAACCTCAAAAAAGAAAAACAACAACAACAAAAACAATAGAAATAGTATGGGTTCAATCTGCATCCAGATTCAACAGTTGTTTTTTTCTGGATTTGGAGAGCATTTTCCATCATGAATCCTCTGGAACTATCTTGGACCATTGTATTGCTGAGAAGAATCAAGTCTATCACAGCTGATCAACACACAATGTTGTTGATACTGTGTACAATGTTCTTCTGGTTCTGCTCATCTCACTCAGCATCAGTTCATGCAAATCCTTGCAAGTTTCTCTGAAATCTGCCTGCTCATCATTTCTTACAGCACAATAGTATTCCATTACATTTATATACCACAACTTGTTCAGCCATTCCTCAATTGATGGGCAGCCCCTCAATTTCCAATTCCTTGCCACCACAAAAGGAGCAGCTATAAATATTTTTGTACATGTGGGTCCTTTTCCCTTTTTTATGATCTCTTTGGGAAAAAGTCCTAATATTTGTATTTCTGGGTCAAAGGGTATGCACAGCTTTATAGCCCTTTGGACATATTTCCAAACTGCTCTCCAGAATGGTTGGATTCCACAGCTTCTCCAGCATTTATTATTTTCCTTTTTTGTCATACTAGCTAATCTGAAAGGTGTCAGGTGGTATCTCAGCATTGTTTCAATTGGCATCTCTCTAATCAGTAGTGATTTAGAGCATTTTTTCATATGGCAATAGATAGCTTTTATTTCTTCATCAGAAAACTGCCTGTTCATATCCTTTGACCATTTCTCAATTGGGGAGTGACTTGGATTCTTATAAATTTAATTTAGTTCTTGTTGTACTTTAGAAATGAGGCCTTTATCAGAGGTACTGGCTATAAAACTTGTTTCCCAGTTTTCTGTATCCCTTCTAATTTTTGGATGCATTGCTTCTGTTTGTACAAAAACTTTTTAATTTTTAAAATTTAATGTAATCAAAATCATCCATTTTGCATTTTATACTATTCTCTCTCTCTCTTGTTTAGTCATAAACTATTCTCCTTTCCAAAGATCTGAGAGGTAAACTATTCCATCCTCTCCTAATTTACCTATGGTATCACCTTTTATGTCTAAATCATGTACCCATTTTGACCTTATTTTAGTAAAAGGTGTAAGATGTTGGTCTATGCCTAGTTTCTGCCATACTCTCTTCCAGTTTTCCCATCATTTTTTGTCAAATACTGAATTCCTATCCCAGAAGCTGCAGTCTTTGGGGTTATCAAACAGTACATTATTAAAGTCATTTACTATTTTATCTCCTGTGCCTAACCTATTCCATTGATCCTCCACTCTATTTCTTAGCCAGTACCAGATAGTTTTTGATGACTGCTGCTTTATAGTAAAGCTTCAGTTTTGGTACAGCTAGCTCATCTTCCTGTGCATTTTTTTCATTATTTCCCTTGATATTCTTGACCTTTTGTTTTTCCAGATGATTTTTGTTATAACTTTTTCTACTTCTATAAAATAATTTTTAGATATTCTGATTGGTACGGCATTAAATAAGTAAATTAATTTAGGTAGAATTATCATTTTTATTATATTACCTCAGCCTACCCATGAGCAATTGATATTTTTCCAATTATTTAGATCTGATTTGATTTGTGTGAAAAGTGTTTTGTAATTGTGTTCATAGAGTTCCTGGGTTTGTCTTAGCTAGTAAACTCCCAAGTATTTTATATTGTCTACCATTACTTTAAATGGAATTTCTCTATCTCTTGCTGCTGGACTTTGTTGGTCATGTATAGAAATGCTTATGGTATATGTGGACTTATTTTATATCCTGCTACTTTGCTAAAGTTGTTAATTGTTTCAAGTAATTTTTGAGTTGATTCTCTAAGTAACTTATGGTATCATCATATCATCTGCAAAGAGTGATAGTTTTGTTTCCTCCTTGCCTATTCTAATTCTTTTAATTCCTTTTTCTTCTCTGATTGCTAAAGCTAACATTTCTAGTACAATATTAAATAATAGAGGTGATAATGGACATCCCTATTTCACACCTGATTTTATTTGGAATGCCTCTAACTTATCTCCATTACATATAATGCTTGCTGATGGTTTTAGGTAGACCTGTTGATTTTTTACCTCTGCTTCTCTACTTATCTTCAGTTGCTATCTTTCACCAGAGATGAAATTCTTCTAACTGGTCTCTTTGCCTACCTTTACCTCTAAAATCTAGCCTGCACTCTATGCCTATCCATCTTTCAAATCCCAAGTCAATGCAATTTCTTTTATGAATGCTTCCCCATTCTTCCCATACCAACCTAATATTTTCCTCTTCTGAACTGCCACAATTCTCTTTCTTACCAAGCTTTCTCTCTAAGCCTCTTAATACACATATAATTATTTTGACAAAAATAATGAGTGACTTGTCTCAGCATAAAGCTTTATGATTTACAAAGTGTTCCCCTTACAACAGTGAGGGAGGCACTAGTATAGTATCACTACTTTCTAAGTTCTAGGAAGGCACCAATGATGTCCTTCTAATTTTTATCCTTTGCAATGTCTAGAGCTATAGAATGTTGAAACTGGAAAGGATCATTGAGACTGAAAACTGAGCATCCTGAGGTCTCAATGCTTAATTGTTAAATGAATAAATATGGGTTTAGAGGGAGTAGTCATCCAATTTTATATGGAAAATGTTAAATATCTCTGTTATCAGTCAATAGCATTTAATGAAAGCCTACAGCGCACAGAGCACATATTAACTATGGGAATTTAAGAAAGAAGGAGAAGGCATAGTCTTTTCCAGGGAATTTTTGATCTAATGAAGAAAGAATAGAAGCCTAAGTAGACACATATAAAGAGTCATAGAATGCAAATGGTGGCAACAAAAATGCACCCTGTGGAAATAAAGTTATCTATCTATGTGTCTCACTTAGAGGAACTCTACTGAGGAATTAAAAGAATATAAACTAGAATTGAATTCTGTTCTGCTCAATCACACTTCCCAGAATGCATTTGTTAGGATTTTGGTCTTCTGTCAGATTCTGTGCTTTGCTCCACTTTGGTTTTGCAGCTAACTCCCATGGAATGGTTTTAAGAGGAGTGGAGACACATTCTTAGAATCCATAATTAGCAAACTGAAAGAGCATTTCTGTGCTTCCAATTATCCAGTTCATGGAAATTTGCAGGAAGTTGTGTAGGGGGCTGTGAAACACATGCATTTCTTATAAATCTCCAATTTTTTAAAAGTGGGCAGGGATAGCAAGACTCCTGAAAGGTTTCTTGGACTGTTTTCAGCAAAAAAAACCACACCACTTCTTCTAATGTCCATCTTTGGTTTTCCTTATCCTTCCACTGTAACTTCCACTGTAAGTCGGTACTGAAGAGAAGTGAATTTTCCCATCATTCTGCCAAGCCAACAAAAAGGACCTTGCCAATATCTCTGTTTAAGAAGATTGAGACTAACCTGGTAGGGCACTGTTTTACTGGATGTAGCACATATTCAGGAAGTCTGGCACTAAAGCTCAGTAGGGGTAAGATTTGATTTGCTCTTTAGAATGTCAAATGGGGATAAAAATAGATTCATTTCCATTTAAAAAAACAACTGTGGATTGATTTCCCAAGCAATTTTTTTCTACGTAACATTTTTGTAACTTTCTGATAAAGGACATAACCAGCTAGGCTCATTCCACCCAACACCATTTTGATCTTATTCACAAGGACACAGCTTTTACTGACTTCACGATATACTGTGGTGAATGGGCTAAGAACTGTTTTCCAAGAGACCAAAAGGAATGTTGGGAAAATCACCTTATCTTTCTGGGCCTCTATTTCCTCATCTGTAAAATGAGAGAGTTAGATTATGTAATCTCTAATGTAATTTTTAGCACTATCATTCTCAAAGGTTGATATTGTGTTAGTTATAAACTGCCATTCAAAAAAGAATAGAATGAAAATGAGTGTCAAATTAGGGAATGGTCAAGAAGAGGAGACCTTTTGATGGTCAGGGAAAGGTTGAGGCTGTATTCTCAGCAGTTAAGAGGAAATCTTCTCAACTAGCAAGCTACTGTCTTATGCCCTTCCTCCCATTCACAGAGAACCTCCTGGAAAAAAGGTATATCTGCTTATTGCATTCATATCTTTTCATCTTACTCATTTTTCAACACCTTTTCAATCTGGCTTCTGACCTCCTCATTTAAGTTGTTCTCTCCAAAGTTACCAATGATCTATCTCTTTATTACCAAATCTAAAGGCTTTTTTTCCCTCAATTCTTGTTTTTCTTTACTATTCTGAAACATTTAAAACTGTTGATCACTTTTCTTTGTGGTTATTTTCCCTTCTCTGGGTTTCTGTGACACTGTACTCTTGGTTTTACCCCTAATTTTTTATCTACTATTTATTTTCTTTTATTGGATAATATTCTATGCCCTCCCCCCCACCCCCACCCAGCTCTGATCTAATTGTTGTTATATCCCCCTCCCCACCAATGCTCCATGTTGGGCCTCTTTCCTCTTTCTCTTATTTCTCACACACTCTACATTTTTAAAATCTCACCAGCTTTTAGGGGTTCAATTCTCATCTCTATGCAAATTACACTCAGTTCTTAGGACTACTCTCTCTGAGCTCTAGTTGGATATTATCAAGCCTCTTATATACAAGCAAATGTATTGAATACAGGGCATACAAAGACAAGAGTAAAACAGTTTCTGCCTATAAAGAGCTTATATTCTAACTGTGGATCTAACTGACTATTGGACATTTCCAGTTGGATGTCCCATAGTGATTAAAACTCATTCCTTTTCTAAACTTCCTTATTTTTTACTGAGTAAAACCACCTTCCAGTCACTCAGATTCACAACCTCATGGTCATCCTTAACTTTTTACCATCCCTAATCCCACCTGTAAAATCCATTTCCAAGTCTTGATTTGTCTCCTCAGTCTCTCTTCTATCATCCCCCTCCCTTCATTCAGAGGGCCACCATTTTGATTCAGCCCCTTATCATCTTTCATCTGGCCTATTACACCAGCCTCATTAGTCTCTCTGCCCTAAGTCTTTCCCCTCTCTCATCTATTCTCCATCCAGCCATTAAAGTGACACTTGTGAAGAAATCCAACTGTATCTTTCTCCTGATCTAGAGCTTCTAATGACTTTCTATCTCCTTTAGGGTTGAATATAGACTTTTCTGTTTGGAATTTAAATTTCCTCACAACCTGTTTCCAGCTTATCTTCCAATGCTTTTTACACATTATTCCCCTTTATATATTCTAGGATCTAGACAAACAGACCTTTTTGCCACTCTTCAATGTGATACCCCATCTCTAATATCCATGCCTTTTCATAGACTGTCTTCCTAGTCTTAAATGCACTCACTCCTCACCTCTATCTCTTAAAATCCTTAGTTTCCTTTAAAACTAAACTGCAGGGTAGCTAGGTGGCACAGTGGATAAAGCACCAGCCCTGGATTCAGGAGGACCTGAGTTCAAATCCAGCCTCAGACACGACACTTACTAGCTGTGTGACCGTAGGCAAGTCGCTTAACCCGCATTGCCCTGGGAAAAAAAAAGCCAAAAACTCAGCTGTAACACCACTTTGTATATAAAGACTTGCCCAATTTTCTCACCTTATTGATTTCCCTCAGAACTACCATACTTTATATATATTTTCTATCTATATAGAGGAGTCCAATTTTTTCCACTGAAAGGATTTAAGTTTTTTTCAGGGCAAAACCATTTTATTTATTTATTTTTTGTCTTTGTATTTCTAGAATTTAGCACTGTGCTTAGCACATATCAGGTACTTAATAAATGCTTGGAAATTGATTTACTGGTATTTAATTCTATAAAGTATAGTAAAACACATCTAGTTTTAATATATTTAGTCTGACAGGTTACTGGCAACCCTTAACCTCTCATTAATGAAAAGTTTTAAATTCAGTCTATTGAGTATTTTTTCTCATGTGACATGTCTTTGATTTTATAAACATGATTAAAGAGAAATATGAATGTTTCCCCACAGAGCAAAAAGACTACATCTATTCCATATAGTGAGTATTATCTGCATATGAATAAATTGTTTTTGTTAATGTTATTATCTATTTAAGCCACATTGTATCACTGGGATAATATTGGTTTTAGAAAGATGGACTTCAATTTGTGGGAGCAGTTTGAGATCATTTAAGGTAGTTTATGATTTTCTCAATGTACACTATTCTGGCTTCATTTTCCCATTCAATTCTTTTTTTTTTTTTTGAGGCAATTGGGGTTAAGTGACTTCCCCAGGGTCACACAGCTAGTAAGTGAACTCAGGTCCTCCTGACTTCAGAGCTGGTGCTCTATCCACTGTGTCTCATTCTCCATTCAATTCTAAGCTTACCTCATTGTCTATGCATCATAGCTGACCAAGATAAACATACTGATGCACTAATTCACTGTAAGCCCCGCCATCAGATGGCTGGGACAGTGTTATTCATTCTTTAGTTTTCTCTTTATTAATTATTAGGTTGATTTCTTTTAAGTAAACTTGGATCTCAATGAAAAGGCCCCAAACATTTTCTGGGGCTTTTTGCAAATAACACATCATTATATTCGAATAGGAATTTCTGGAAGACTGCACCACTTACAAGGATTCCTCCTTCATTTTGACTTTGTGCAGGACATAATCCATAACAATAGAAGCACCTTTGATGAAAATATATTTCTCTTTTATGCCTTGCTTAATGTTAATATTCAAGAGAGCATGGGGGGAAACATTCTCTGTAGTTACATCTATCAAAAAATCATGTAAGGTTTCTTTGAAAAAAATTTTCTTCATTTCATTAAATATTTTTCAATTACATTTAAAACATTTTAATGATCATTAAACAAAAAACGATTTGAATTCTGAATTCTCTCCCTCCCTCTTGTCCCACCCATTCCTTAACAAATAAAATAAAACAGTAAAGATAAAGTTAAGAAAGTATGTGTCAATCTGAACTAAGATTTCAATTCTCTTTCTGGAGCATTTTTCATCATGGATCCTTTGGAATTGTCTTTATCAGAGTAGCCAAATTTTTCACAGTTGATTATCCTTACACTATTGCTGTATTCCTGGTTCTGGTCACTTCACTTTGCATGAGCCCATAAAAGTCTTCTCATTCTTTCTGAAACCATTCTGTTTGTCATTATGTTTGCAGGGCAATGAGGGTTAAGTGACTTGCTCAGTGTCACACAGCAAGTGTCAAGTGTTTGAGGGCAGATTTGAACTCAAGTCCTCCTGAATCCAGGCCCAGTGCTTTATCCACTGCACCACCTAGCTGCCCCCTGTCATTTCTTATAGAACAAAAGTATTCATCACAATCATATACCACAACTTGTTCAATCATTTATCAATAGATGAATGTCCTCTTAATTTTCAATTTTTGCCACCACAAAAAGAGTTACTATAAATGTTTTTGTACAAATAGGTTCTTTTCCATTTTCTATGACCTTTTGGGGACATAGCCCCAGTAGTGATATTGCTGAATCAAAAGATACGTACAGTTTTATAGCCTTTGGGGCATATTTCCAAATTGTCCTTGAGAATGGTTGAATAAGTTCACAACTCACGCAACAATTCATTAGTGTCTCAATTTTCCCACATCCCTTCCAGCATTTGTCATTTTCCTTTTCTCTCATGTTAGCCAATCTGATAGGTGTAGGTGGTATCTGCACTTCTATAATTGAAAGTTAGAGTACTTTTTATGTGCCTATTGATTTCTTGTGCTGAAAATTACTTATCCATATCCTTTGACCATTTGTCAACTGAGGAATTGGTTCCCTATATGTTTGAGAATTAAGGCCTTTTTGAAAGAAATTTGCTATAAAATTTGTTCTCACTTTCTTGTTTTCCTTCTAATTTTGGCTGTATTAGTTTTGTTTGTTCAAAAGTCTTTTAATTTCACGTAATCAAAAGTATTTATTTTACTTGCCAAAATTCTATCTCTTGTTTGTTCATAAGCTCTTTCCTTATCCATAGGTATGAGAGGTACATTTTTTATACTCCCCTAATTTACCTATGATATCACCCTTTATGTAGAAACCATTTATTCATTTTTGACCTTACCTTGGTATAGGTGTGAGATATTGATCTATGCTTAGTTTCTGCCAAACTGCTTTTCAGTTTCCCAGAAATGTTTGTGAAATGCTGAATTTTTTCCCCCAAACTTTGGGTCTTGGAGTTTATCAAATGCAAGATTACTACTGTCATTTACTATTATGTATTGTGTAAATAATCTATTTCATTAATCTACCACTCCTTTTCTTAGCAATCACCAGATTGTTTGGTTGATCATAACTTTGTAAAATAGTTTGAAATCTGGAATTGCTAGGTCAAGTTCCTTAACATTTTTTTTTCATGATCCCATTGTTATTATTAACCTTTTGTTCCTCCAGATGAATTTTGTTACTTTTTCTCTAGCTCTCTCTATAAAGTAATTCTTTGTAGCTTGATTATTATGACACTGAATATGTAAATTAACTTAAGTACAATTTTTATGCTTATTATGTTGTCTCAGACTACCCATAAGGAATTAATATTTCTTCAGTTGTTTAGATCTTTATTTGTGTGAAAATTGTTGTGTAATTGTGTTCATATAACTGTTGGGTTTATTTTGGCAGGTAGATTCTCAAGTATTTTATATTATCTGCAGTTATTTTAAATAGATATTCTCTTTCTATCTCTTGCTGCTGGGTTTTGTTGGTAGCATATAGAAATGCTGATGATCTATATGGTTTTGTTTTATATTCTGTCACTTTGCTAAGGTTAATTGTTTCAACCAGTTTTTTAGTTGATTTTCTAGGGTTCTCTAAATACACCTTTATATCAATTTCAAAGAGTGATAGTTTTGTTTTCTCATTGCCTATTTTTATTCTTTCAACTTCATTTTCTTGTCTTATCACTATTTATTTATTCTTTGTTTTTGAAGAGGGGTGATGTCTTAACTTGCCCATGAATTGAATTTAAGTGCAGCAGAGTTGCACAAAGTTGTTCACTTCAGTGTCTCTTCCAGAGTCATTGAAGTCCAGTAGCAAGACAAAAGTTAAGATGACTAGTCATGTTCTGGGATACAGTGAATGATCTTGGCATTCTTATTGTCAGATGAAGCCAGAAGTCCTCCACTGTGCTTGCTTAAGCTACCTTTATAGCTGTTGGAAAAAAATGGTTCTCATCTACCCATTCTTCCAGGGGAAGTCTTCATGTGCTTGGGGTAGACATCATCCTAACTCACTGACAGGTTTGAGGCCTAATGGTCACCTTCAATCTGGTTTAGCCAGGATGCCAAGATGATTTTACAAGGTTGTGGCCATTAGGTCCCAGCTCTTGCCTGTGGCTCTTATTGCATTTGGTAATACAATATTGAATAATAGTAGTGATAATGGACATCCTTACTTCACTCCTAAACTTATTGGTAAGGCTTCAAATTAATCTCTGTCATAGATAATGTTTGCTCTTGATTTTAAGTAGATACTAGTTATTTTAAGAAAGACTCCACTGATTCCTATGCTTTCTAGTGTTTTAATAGGAAGGGATGTTGTATTTTGTCAAAGACTGATCTATATCCATTGATATATAATGATATGATTTTTGTTGTTATTAATTTAACAAATTATGCTAAAATTTTTCCCATTACTGAACCAGCTCTGCATTCTTGATATAAATAAATGTCACCTGATCATCTTTTTAATATATTGTTGTAATCTGCTCAAATTTTTCACATAAATATTCATTAAGGAAATTGGTCCATTCTTTTCTTTCTCTGTTTTTGCTCTCCCTGGTTTAGGTATCGAAACCATATTTGTGCCATCAAAAGAATTTATTAGAATTCCTTCTTTACATATTTTTCAAAAATAATTTAAAAAATAATTTCAGTGAAATGTATGAATATTTACCAAAAATATAAACTGTCCAGAGTAACAGAAGAAGTAGACTACTTAATTAACCCTATCTTAGAAAAAGAAATTGAACAATCCATCATTGAGCTCCCTAAGTAAAAAGCCCCAGGACCAGATGAATTTATAAGTGAATTCTACTAAACATTTAAAGAACAATTAATCACACTACTATATAAACCATCAATGAAATTAAAGCAAAATTATTCCTAGTGATTGCTTTAATTTCATAGATTGTTCATTCACAACATACACATTTAGAGACAAATTTTTCCCTAAGTACTGCTTTATCTCTATGCCACAAATTTTCGAATGCTGTCATTATTTTTTTTCTCTTTCATTCTTTTGACTTTGCTATAGTGTTTCTTGATGTCTTATGGAATCATTAGCTTCCAGTTGACCAATTCTAATTTTTAAGGGATTATTTTCATCAATGAAAATCCATTTGGTGAATTCTGCTTTTGTTTTGTGAGGCAATTGGGGTTAAGTGACTTGCCCAGGGTCACACAGCTAGTAAGTGTTAAGTGTCTGAGATCGGATTTGAACTCAGGTACTCCTGACTCCAGGGCCAGTGCTCTATCCACTGTGCCACCTAGCTGCCCCTGTGAAGGTTTCTTAATCCATGGAGCATTAAAGATTAAAGGAACCTTAAAGACCTTCTTTTCAACCCCTGTTTTACAGAAAATACTGAGGTTCAGGAATGCAAAGGGATCTTCCCAAGGTCATACAAATGACAGTTGACAGAGTTAACACTCAATATCAGGAGTCCTGAGGCTAAGTTTATGCCCTTTTTACTACACTATGCTGACTCTCATAAAGATACTTTTGTCTTAATGTGAACAAACATGCACATACACACTAACATTACCATCATTGGGACTAGCTACAAATTAGGTGAGTTGCTCAGTCACACAACTAATAAATAGTTGAGGCAAGATTTGAACCCAGACCACCTAATGCCTAATCCAGCACTCTATCTACCATGTCAGTGTGTCACACTTTTTGTACTGTTACTTGCTTCCGAGTGTTCTTTATTATTTCAAGATTTCAGGATGAAGTTGACCTGCCTTATGTAGTCTGGCCTGGGTAACTTCTGATAAAAGCTCTCACAATGACTTTTAATATTAAAGAAAGGCATATCAAAAAGCCTGCTCACAGTCATCTTCCTTTGCCAAATGTTTATCTAATTGCTTTTTGCCTTGTATATGCAACCATGTCTCCATCACCTCATAATCTACAGTGTATAAAGAGAAGTTTGTTTTAAAGTGATAACAACAAATAACAATAGGCTGGACACTTGCCTGAAAAGAAAATCAATGTGGAAAAATAGAATATCAACTGAGTGTCCTCATTATTTGTGGCTAGAATGATGAATTATGGGTAAAATATTGAGTCCAATGTTTCCACACATAACTATTATTCTGTCTGCCTCTACCATCATACAGATCAGAAAATCCTTTTAAATATTTATTTTTAATGCTTTAAATAATTTGTTTTTGATATCTAACAAGTACACTTTGATCCACAGAGTACTGTTTTTAAAGTCCATTTTGTTCCATCACATCTTTCTGAAATAGCAAGTAGTGTACTTGATAATTCACTTCTATTCACTAGAGTCTTCTCAAGCACCTAAACTAGTATCTTTAAGCATTTACTTTTTATTGATTGTGGTTGTAGTTTGTCCTTCATTCTTGAAGAGGACCAATGATATCAGGGGTGTGATGTCTTGACTTGCAAATGAATTAGATTTAAGTGAGGCATGCTGTGCAAAGTCATTAGCCTCACTCTCTCCTCCAGGGTCATCTGAGTCCTGTGGCAAAAGATAGGTCAGGACAATTGGACTTACTATTAACTGAAAATGATGAAAGCAGTCATGAAAGATTGGTACTATGAGTGTCCTATCATGTATTTCTATGGCAGTTATTAATGTTTTAAATCAAATTTTTTAATTGAAATAGAGCTATGACAGGAGGTAAGTAGGTTTTCCAAAAGATATGGATTACTGGAATTGTAGTCAAGAAGACATGAGTTCAAATACTGCCTCATATACTTACTATTTGTGTAACCCTGGGCAAATCACTTAACCTCTCTGTGACTCAGTTTCCTCATGTTGGACTTGATGACCTCCAAGTTCTCTTCCATTTTTAAATCTATGATCCTATCACTAAGGATGTACACAAAGCACACCAATTTAAGAGGTAGTTATAGCACTTGTAGTACTTGAATACTTGAGGGGAATTTAGCAAGGTAATAATAATGATGAGGAAGCAGAGAGAGAGAGAAAGAGAGGGAAATGTTTTCTTCTTTTGGTGTTTAAGATAATATACATATATACATAGTAATACATGTATGTGTACACACATGTATGTATGTATGCATGCATGCATACACACATACATACATACACAGGTTCTACTTTCTTACCAAGGCAGAATCTGTGCTTTAATTTTCATATGTTAATGGGCCACATAGATAACAGTGTAAAGGGTTAGAAAAAATGGTCCCTCTTTCACATACCTCTCAGGAATCAGTTCTGATACAGTTTATAGATAGAATGAAGAAAATGAATTCTGAAGAAGTGATTGCTCCCAATAAGGGTAGCCTTTGTCAACTTAATCTTGAATCACCCATGATCAGATGTAGGCCCCTAGGCTACCACATGGTCAACTTAATCTAGGAAATTTGGAATGGCAATTTTGAGTAGGATCTATGGGCTGGCCCCCAAAGGTCAATTCAACTACTCCACAAATATTGAGTTAGATTGAGATATATGCATATCCTCTACTCCTACCTCTCCTTCACCCTACAACATGCCTAATTAGTTGCTGTTATAAAACCAGGAAGTTTGTGATACAAATTCTTTTGGCCTCTTTCACTGGTTGATATAGGACCTCATTTGATAGGTTTCATGATGATTAAAGTTAACCTATTTCAAAAATGTTGCATGTTGCATTTTTACAACTATAAGGAAAAGCAGTCCAGTCGCAATTTATTGAAATCTTTGTCCTCTTTCCTTAATTGGTTTATAGTTACTCTCTGAAATATCATTTTTTAAAATAGTGAGACCAGCAATACTACTTTTCTGGTTAATACTTAACTTCTGACATCTCATAACTTGGAATGGGAAGGGAAGAATTGGAAAAAATGGGAAAAACACTATCAATATTATTTCTAAAATTATTGTTATTTTATAGAGACAGCTTGTCAGTTCTCACTGGCACCATTTAGATTTAAAACTGTGACATGTTGGGAATTTCTAGTAGTTCAGTTCATTTTTAGAAAAGAAGCACCTGTTCTATTATTCATTTTCTCATTCACAAGTTTACTATTTTTCAGCACTCATCATTATGTCTCTTTGGAGATTGAAGGTTTGTTAGGTTTTGTGGAAAAGAGTAGGATTTTAAGCAAAAGCACAATATGTTTCTGCTTTTTTTCCCAATAATGAAGAAACTAGAGTGTGTGGCTGAAGGTTTAAAGTATCATCAACACAATGATCACGTGACTATATAAGCATGCTGGATATTAGGAAATATATCCTTATTTTTGTTTTAGGATGAATATAGAAATAAGGAATAATATAGTCTTTCTCTTCTTTTAATATAATGTGAGTTCCTTGAGGGCAGAGATTATTTTCCTCTTTTTCCTTTCTATTTGCAGTGACTAGCTTGTCGTCTTGCACTAAGAAGACATTTAATACAATTTTAGGTAATGAAGGCGGCTATTTCAATTTTGTTTTACCTACATGATCTCTTATCAGATCATTGCTTATCTCACTGACAAATTGGGAATATTATTTAACCTTCCCCCCCCCCAAAACCCCTACAAGATGGTATTTAGAAAAAAAGTGAAGCAAAGCGGGGCAAAGCCAAGATGGCAGAGGAAAGATATTAAATGCACAGAGCTCCTGATACAATTACTCCAAAAACAACAATAAAAGAACCCCTGGAGCAGAAAATCCCACATAAATATGAGCTGAGATTACCTTCCAGCCATAGACAGATTAAAGGGGGCCATGCTGAGCTACCAGTGAAGTCCAACCCTGCGATCTCCCTGACAGAGACCCCAGGCATGTCACATCAGAGGAACTTAACCCCCAAGTCTCTGAATCAGCTTCAGCACCAGGGTCTTCTGGAACTGAGCTTGCAGTCAGGTGAGAGGGCTGAATAGCTGGTGAGGGGGGAAAGTACAGGGGTGTCAGTGGGACCTAGGGAAGAATTCGGCTGTCCCTCCCCAGCAGGAAAACAAGGAAGAAATCCTGAGCAGCAGGAGACTCAGATAGGGGAGGGGCAAGGCTTATCAAAGATAAGAACCACACCACAGAAAGCTTTGCTTGTTGGTTGTTTAGTAAGTAAGCTTGAGGTTATCTTCAGACCAGAGAATAGGCCAGGAGAGAAAATTCTGCCCTCCCTCAAACAAAAACACCTGGGACCCTCTGAAGCTGGGGACAGTAGTGTAGCCTAGAAGCAGGCCCCCACTCCCCCAGTGGGGAGTTAAAAGTCAAGTAAAAGACGGCAAGATGAGCAAGCAAAGAAAGTTTAGAATTATAGAAAGTTTCTTCAATTACAAGGAAGCTCAAGGTGCACCTTCAGAAGAAGATAACAACCTCAGGATCCCTACATCCAAAGCTTCCAAGAAAAATATTAACTGGTCTCAGGCCATGGAAGCTCTCAAAAGGGACTTTGAAGAGAAACTTGGAGAGAAAGAAGGAAGATTTAGAGAGATGGAGAAAAAAATGGAAAGAGAAATGAGAGCAATGTAGTAAAATCATGAAAAAAAGTCAACAGTTTGAAAAAGCCAAATGGGAAAGGAAATAGAAAAGCTCTCTCAAAAAAATAATTGCCTAAGAGTTAGGATTGAACAAATCAAAGCTAGTGACTTTATGCAAAACCAAGACACAGTAAATAAAATCCAATTGAATGAAAAATATAAAGGGCAATGTGAAATAGCTCCTTGAAAAACAGCTGACCTAGAAAATAGATCCAGGAGAGATAATTTGAAAATCATTGGACTACCTGAAAACCATGACCAAAATAAGAGCTTAGAAATCATCCTCCAAGAGAGTGCCAGGGAAAATTTCCCTGATATTCTAGAAGCAGAAGGTAAAATGGAAATTGAAAGAATCCACCAATCACCTCCTGAAAGAGATCCCAAAAGGAAAACCTCCAGGAATATTATAGCCAAATTCCAGAGCTCCCAGGTCAAGGAGAAAATATTGCAAGCAGCTAGACAAAAGCCATTCAAATACTGTGGAGCTACAATGAGGCTAAAACAAGATCTAGTAGCATCTACATTAAAGGACTGGAGGGCACAGAATATGATGTTCCAGAGGGCAAAGGAACTGGGTCTATAGTCAACAATCATGTAACCAGCACAACAATATAATCTTTCAGAGGAAAAAATGGGATTTCAATGAAAAAAGAGGACTTTCAGGCATTTGTGATGAAAAGACCAGAACTGAATAGAAAATTTGCCTTTTGAATACAAGACCCTAGAGAAGCATAAAAAGGTAAACAGGAAAAAGACTTCATGAGGGACATTAAAAGTTAAACTGTTTACTTTCTTACATGAGAATACTTTCAATTCATAAGAACTTTCTCAGTAAGGAATACACAGAAGACACAGGTCTGAACTGAATATGAAGGGATGATATCTGTAAAGCATTCATTTTTTGTTTGTCCTCATTCTTTGTGGAGCAAATAAGGTAGGGTGTCTTATTTCTGGGGCCAGATTTGGGCTCAGGGCCTTCTGGGTCTAGAGCTGGTGCTTTGTCGACTGTGCCACCTAACTAACCCATGATGACATCTTTAAAATATGTTTGAGGGGTAGGAGGAATAGACTGGGGGAGGGGAAGGGGGGAGGTGGACTAAGGAGAGGTACTTCACATGAAGGAAACAAGAAAAAAGCTTATGTTGGGGAGGGAGAAGGAATAGGGCAGTGAGTGAACCTTACTATCATCAGAATTGGTTCAAAGAGGGAATAACATACATACTCAAGTGGGTATGGTAATATATTTTTTCCTGTGGAAAAGTGGATGGGGAAGGAGATAAGGGGGCGGGGGAGAAGAGCGGAAGAATGGAAGGGAAGTTTGGGGAAGGGAGCTGTGAAAAGCAAAACACTTTCAAGGAAGTAAAGATGTTCTGCATAACAGCACATATATGACATATATTGAATTGCTTGATTTCATAGGGAAAGTTGAGGAGGGAAGGAGGAAGAAAAATTTAAGAAAACTGAATTAGCTCATAGGCTAAGGTCTATCACCAGAGTGGACTCAAGGAGAAAATAACATACATACCCAGTTGGGAGGAGTAATCTATTTAACCCTACAAAAAAGTAGGAGGGAAAGAGGATAAGGAGGGAAGGGTGAATGAAGGAGGGTAGAGCTGGGGAGGGGGCAGTCAGTAGCAAAACACTTTTGAGGAGTAATAGGGCAAAATAAGATAGAAAATAGAGTAAATATCATTGGAAGGGAATAGGATGGAGGGAAATAATTATGATCATTGACTACAATGGCAAAACATATGGTACCTACTCTGCTGGGCTATTGTGAAGAAAATTCTTTATCAAGTTTAAGGTACCATATAAAAATTATGATGAACAGGATACTGTCAGAAAAACCTGGAAAGACCCACATGAACTGAGGCAGAGAGAAATGTACTGTATACAAAATAACAGCAATAGTGTAAGATGATCTGCTGGGAAACAAGTGGTTATTTACAGCAAGGCAATGGTCCAATATAACTCTGAAGGACTTATGAAAATTGCAATACACCTACAGGAAAGCACTGATGGTATCTGAAAACAGACTGAAACATGTTTTTTTGTTGTTTTTTTTGGACAAGTCCTTAATCGGAAGTCTTGTTTTTATCTGTTTGGTCTCACAACCTAGATAATATAGAGATGTTTTCCATGACTACTCATGTATAACTTACATTCAATTGCTTGAGTTCTTGGGATGGGGGTGGGAATGGAGGGAGGAAGAGAAGTTGGAACACAAAGTTTTAAAAAAATTGATGTCAAAATTTGCTTTTACATGTAATTTGGAAAATAAAATTCTAAACAAACAAACAAAAAAAAACGAAGCAAAAACCTATAATGTAATATCATTAACATCCTTTTCTCCCAGATCCATAACCATAGTATAATCTCTTACTTTTAATTTTCTAGTATCTGTTACTTATTTAATTAATAAGTGTTCAGTCATTCAGGGATATATGATTACATCCATGTGGGCACATGTACATGCATAGCCATGCATCTTGCCCCCATCATTAGTCAGTGATTCATCCTTCTGTAGTCCTTTCTGCAAGTTTCCCAGGAACAACAAGATAATTCTATGGGAGCAGTTAGCAACTGTGGTTATTCGAGATTTGTCACAGAAAAAAGTGTGAGATTTTGGTCCCCAGAATTTGTGTTGTGGCAAAATCTCATGCTCTCTTCTCCCAAGCTCCATGGATCACTAGTTGGGTACTCTCTCTTCCCAGGAAGCTTGTTCATTAGTCCCTGGCTAATTGTGGAAGGGGCTACATGCTTATAATACTGAACTTACCTCGGCTTGTCCTTAGATTCAAGGCATATGGTCATTTGGTCAAACTCAAAAAATATCCAGCAAGACAGGAGGATTTTACCACACACTTGACAAGTGGTCATGAAACCTTTTCAGGGAATTATGGATGTGTTGTAGTCAGCTTCAGTTGGCCTGAGGAGACAGCCAACTATTAAAAAATGAAATTTAGCTTAAACTGCTCATATTTTAAATGCATTGTCTTTTTACTTTAACAGGTTGATAACATATATTTTAAAAATATTTTAACTCTTTCAATACATTCAGCTTTTCTTATAATCTTGTGTTTTATGCCATGCATTTTAAAATATGATTTTGAGAAGGGGTAGGCTTCACCATACTACTAGAGATGTTAAGAACTGCTGCTCTAGGTTCAAACAGAAACACCTAATCTCTCTTTCCTATGCCAACTCTGGATCGACCAGAGTTAGTAAACTGGTTGTGAGTCAGTTTTTTAGCATCCTTTATGGAGCGTAGCTTAAAATATTTGCTGTACTATTCCTTTTTCACAAGTTCAACTTGTACTTTTCCATTCTGGTTCAGTTAAGGTGGTATTTTCCCCCCTTAAAAGAACTGTCTTAGTTATTTCCTAAGGTGCTCCTTTAACTAACATGCATTTACCCCTTGCCTGCCTCACTATAAATAGTTCAGTATTATACGCCTGCCAAAAAGAAATGCAGACAAGCACAGACTTGGTAACTCAGTATATTTTCTCAAGCCTTGAAGGGATTTCAGGCCTACACTGTATCCTTTCATGTATTATCTTACTTCTTCACCCATATTTTCCCTTATATTTGCAAAATGAACATTGAACATTTTGAGCTAGGCCAATATGTGTGTTGTCAAGGTTCTAACCCTGGTACTGCACAAACCTCAGCAATTTTTACAAAAACACAGACAGATTTTGAATAGCCCTACTAGACAAAATATCTTGGGACTCCTTCTCAAAATAATGTCTTTAAATGCATAAAACAAAATACATAGGATTAAGCAAGACAAGGCAAGAAGCATTAATAAGCATTTACTATGTGCTAGGTACTGTGTTGAGTGCTGGGGATTGAAATATGATCTGAAAGAAAGACAGTCCCTGCCCTGAAAGGGGCATTTCATTCAAATGGGAGAAGACCATACACAAAAGGAGACTGAAAAGACAGGGTGGTAGGAAGAAAGTCACAAGCAGAACAAGAAGGAAATTGGCATTTGGCTGACCTGGGCCCCTTCATCAAAGAAAGACTCAAAGAATTCACCAATGGAAAAAGAAAAAAATATTTAAAGGGAGTTATCAAAATATTTTTAAAAAGCAAGTTCACAAAAACCCAGATTAAGAACTACTGACCTAGAAGGAAACTTCTATATATTAGTTAAATTGGCAAAAACTTGCTGCTGTCAAGAAATGTATTATTTTTTCAAACTTATGAACCTATTTGAGGGACAATAACACCTTAAGAATTAAAAATTGCATGTCAGTAAGAGATTTATAATCTCTTTGAAAATCAATACTACGCAAATTCAGAATAATTACCAGCTCAATTAATCTAAGGTGTCACTTTTGTGTACAAACCAAGGCTTTGAGTTATAAACACTTGTTTGACACTTGCTTACAATGTTGATCTTAATCATGGCCCTCTACCAGCTTTAGGGGTTAACATCTAACAGACACCAGAAGAATGCTAGTTATGGTGAAAAGATTTTTGCATTCAGGCTTCCTGAAATCAGTTTAAGTTGTCAACATCCAATAAGGAGGTAAGGCTTATCTTATCAACAAGAAAGCTATTTCTGCCTTCCTGAACACCCACTTAAACTAGGTTATATGTTCCTATAAGGAATTTTTAGTTTTATTGGCTCCTTCCTCTTTTTTGACTGATCTGTATGGTGGAGCCATCGTTCTAAATGAAGGGTGCTATGGGACTTTGGTTGCCTGATTACAGTGTGATTGGCTTGATTGTTCTTGCTAATAATAATGCACCTTCCATTTTCCATTTCTTCAGCTGTGTTCCATGGTTCACAGCCATCAAATATATTTCTGGATTCTCAGGGATAACAGTTTTTTTGAAAATCTCTCCAAGGGTATTACAATGCTATTCCAAGATAAGAGTATTTAGGCAGAACACTCCATGTTGAATGATAAAACCACAATTATGATTGAAAGTGTTTTTCAAATGTGAGTATTTAGAGATACTGTTTCTTGTAAAACAAGGAAGCCTGTACCACTATAGGCCTCGCTTACTGAATAAATGCTTTCATTGGGACCTATTGGAAATAAGTCACTCCACTTCAAGGAAAGGCTGCTGCCTAAATAATCTAGACAGGCTTCTAGGACTATTTTCTTTTCACCAATGGACAAAGAAAACCAAATATATTAAAATAGTTATCAAGATCCTTTAAAAAAAAAAAAGCACGTTCATAGACCTCGGGTTAACCAATCACCTAGAAGGAACTTTCTGCTATATACTAGTTAAATTGGCACAATTCAGTCATTCTGTAAGCATTTGGTAAGTACATACAGTGTGTTAGGCACTGTAATTAACACAAGGGCTTTTTTCAAAAGGCAAAAATATAGTGTCTGCCCTCAAGGAGCTTACATTCTAATGGGAGAGACTACAAATAAAGAATTATGTACATATGAGACATTTATAGCATAAATTGAGAGTAAACTCAGGAAATGTATCAGAGTGGAATTTAAGGGAGGACCAGTAAAGGCCTCTTGTAGAAGCTAGGATTCCAGTTGAATCTTGATGGTAGTCAGGAAAGCCAGGAGATGGCATGAAGGGAAAATGGAGCTCGCCATTGAAAAGGCATGGAATTCTTTTTGCAGTAGCAAAGAACTGGAAATTGAAAGGTACCCAACAATTGGAGGATGACTTAATAACATGATATATGAATGATAGAATACTATTGTTCTATAAGAAAGGGTACAGGTTCAGAAAAATCTAGAAGGACTTATATGAATTGCTACAGAATGAAGTGAGCAGAGCCAGGACAAGAATTTATACTCTAACAATGTTATAAAGACAAACACCTTTGAAAAACTTATCAACTCTCATTAACAAAGTGACAAAATATAATTCATGATGAAGCATGCTACCTGTCTCCTTCTTGGAGGAAAGATGATGGACTCAAAGTGCAAATTTAGACATATTTTGGGGACATAGCCAATGGGGGAATTTGTTTTGCTTGATTACACATATTTGTAACAAGTTTTGTTTTTCTTTCTGAATGGTGGGAGTGGAGGCTGGGAAAGAGAGAAGACAGATTTTCATTGACAGTAATAAAATTTAATTAAAATAAAATGTCATGGAGTTGAGAAATGGAATGTCATGTGGGAGGAATAGCAAATAGATCAGTATAGCTATTTCACAGACTATATGGAGGGAGATAAAGTATAAGACTAGAAAGGGCCAAGTTAAATTAACAAACAGAAAATTTTATATTTGATCCTGGATGGACTAGGGAATCACAGGTGATTTTGAATGGGGGGAGTTGAGATAGTAACACCTAATTTTTAGTTAGGTCACTTTGACTGCTGAGTAGATGATAGACTGGATTAGGAAGAAACTTCAGTCAGGGAGAACAATCAGCTGACTATTAAAACAGCCCAGTTAGGAGAAGATAAGGAAGCTAGGTCCTTCAGTGGATAGAGTGCCAGGCCTGAACTTAGAATCATCTTTCTGAGTTCAAATTTGGCCTCAGATACTTACTAGTTATGTGACCCTGGGTAAGTTTCCTCATCTATAAAATTATCTGGAGAAGGAAATTGCAAACCGTTCCAGTATCTTTGCCAAGAAAACCCCAAATGGGGTCATGAAGAGTCAGACACAACTAAAAAGACTGAATGACAACAAAAAGAGATGATGATGATTGATTGATTGATGATATGTTTCTGAGTGACAGCTGTGTGAGTGGAGGGAAGGAGTAATATAGGAGAGATGTTGTAAAGGTAGAAATTACAAATCTTGGTATCAAGTTGGATATGAAGGATTAATGTGAAGGAAGAATCAAGGATGATGTTGTGACTGTGAGCTTTGGTGATTGGGAAAATTGTGATGCACTCAAAAGTAATCAGGAACTTGGAACTATGGAAGAGTTTGAAAGGAAAAATAATGAGTTCTGTTTTTGATATATTAACTTTGAGATGCCTGTGGGACATCCATTTTGAGATGTCCAAAAAATAAGTTGGTATATTGGTTTGGAGCTCAAGAGACAGAAGAACGCTGGGTATATGAATCTTTGAATCAGTTGCATACAGATAATAATTGCACTGATATGAGCTGATGGAATCTCCAAAAAAAGATAGTAGAAAGGGAGAAGAGAAGAAAGCCCAGAATAAACTTGTGGGACACCCACATTTAGTGGGCCTGACCTAGATGAGGATCAAGCAAAAGACACTGAGAAGGAGAGGTCACCCAAGTATTAGGAGAATTAAATGAGAAATGTCATGAAAAACTGGAGAGGAGACAGTATCTAGATTGAGAGGGTATTACATAGTATCAAATGCTGCAGCAGTCAAGAAAGATAAAGACTGAGAAAGGCCCATTAGAGTTGAAGATTAATAGATTATTGATAATTCTTGAGGAAACAGTTTCAGTTGAATGATGAGATTAGAAACCAGATTTCATGTGACAGTATAGTCTCCTTTTTTGTAATCTGAGAAAGGCAAAGAATTGAATGCTTTGCATTTTGTTAAGGGGGCACTGCTTGCTTTCCAGCAATTCCTCTCTTCATGAAGTTGATGTTGTAGTTGCTCTCTCTCCAACCCTGGTCCCTGTGCTAATGTGCATATTTGTTTTGTCAAATGGAGGTGACATAGAGGTGAATTTATCATACATATTTGTGACTTACAAACATTCTTTACTTTTGATTTAATGTTATAAATTAAACACATTTTTAAAACCAGGAAAATAATATACACAATGACTATAACAATATAAATAGAAGCAGCAACAACACCAATTAAAACTCAACTCTATAATTATATTTACAATTAACAAGCTTAGACCTGGAAAAGAGATATGAGAATGAATCTCTATTTTTTCTTTGTAGAGATCCCCACCTCTGGCTATGGAACACACATATACTCTCAGACTTGTTTAGTGTGTTGTTTGCTAGTTTTATTGAACTATTCCTACCTCTTTTTTCATTCCTTTTCCCCTTCCTCTCCTCCCTCCCTCCCTTTTTCCTTCCTTCATTCTTTCCTTCCTTCCTTCCTTCCTTTCTTCCTTCCTCCATACCTCCCTTCCTCCCTCCATAATAGTAGCAATAATAATAATGTAATAATTTTTGTTGTTCAGTCCTTTCAGTTTTGTGCAATCCTTCATGACCCCATTTGGCATTTTCTTGGCAAAGATACTGGAGTGGTTTACCATTTCTTTCTTGAACTCATGAAAATGACTCTTTTTGACTCCAGGCCCAGCACTCTATCCACTAGCTGGCCAATGTAATAATATCTAGCATTTACATAGTGCTTTAAGGTTTGCACTATGCGTCATCTCATTTGTCTTATATGAACTGATGCAGAGTAAAGTAAGCAGAACTAGGAAAACAATATTCATGTCTACAATAATGCGAATTTAAACAATAATAAAAAAATGAAATTGAATGCTACATAATTGTAATGACCAATCTTATACCCCAAAAAGATATATGAAGATACACCTTTCTTCCCTTCATTGCAGAGATGTGAGACTATGTTGTTGCTGTTATTCAGTCATTTTTCGGTCACATCTCCTCATGATCCCATTAGGGGTTTTCTTGGTAAAGATACTGGAATGATCTGCCATTTCTTTCTCCAGCTCATTTTACAGATGAGGAAACTGAGGCAAACAGAATTAAGTGACTTAGCTGGGGTCACACAGCTAATAAGTGTCTAAAACCAGATTCGAACTCAGTAAGATGACCTTTCCTGATTTCAGGCAGGACAATCTGTCTACTGCGACACCTAGCTGCCCCTTGTGGGACTACTGATGTGGAATTCTGTATATATGGCCAGCCTCAGCTGATATGCTGGTTAGTTTTGTTGAACTACTGCCTGTGTGGAGGAGGACAGAGGTGAGGGGAAGGCAGTCCAATGTATTGGGAAATGCAGGTGATATAAAATCTCTCTCTCTCTCTCTCTTTGTGTCTCTCTGTCTTTGACTCTGTCTCTCTCTGTCTTTGACTCTCTCTGTCTCTGTCTCTCTGTCTCTGTCTCTGTCTCTCTTTCTCTGTTTCTCTCTCTCTCTCATGTGTGTGTGTGTGTGTGTGTGTATGTGTTTTGACTAACTAGCTGCCTCAAATCTAGGTCCATAGGTCTGAGGACCAAGTTATATAGTCACCTCCTTGAACAGGTGGTTTGGAGGTGAATGAATGAGTAGACAGCATCTGAGCTGCTTTCTTTGCCCTGGATCTTCCAGGGGGAGTAATTTGATAGAGACATAGAAGAAACAGATCCATTTAGTTTTTAAGCATCCACCATGACTGAGTCTAGAGAAGAATGTCAGAATTCTCTTCTACACAGTTAATGCCAAAATAATGGTTGCATTCTATCTCTATGTTTCTTTCTGTCTTTTTCTCCAGCACTGTCCCTGTCTCCCTCTGTCTATCTCTCTTCTGCTCTGTCACTTTCTATTTGCCTGGCATTTTTTTTGGATCACTTCCTCCTCTTCCTGTTATCAAGCACAAAGTAGCACAAACAGCACACATGGAATTATACTAGGAGATTTAAAACTTGGCTTATTCTGGTCAATTATGTTGCTGCCCTTATGGAATCTATAACTTTGTTGGAACACAAGAACATTATTTATACACTGAGGTTTAATAGACTAGATACCATTCTTTCTTTCTTTCTTTTTTTTTGCAGGGCAATGAGGGTTAAATGACTCGCCCAGAGTCACACAGCTAGTAAGTGTCAAGTGTCTGAGGCCAGATTTGAACTCAGGTCCTCCTGAATCCAGGGCCAGTGCTTTATCCACTGCACCACCTAGCTGCCCCCTACTACATATCATTCTATCGTGCTTTCTTACTCCAACCATTCTCTACCCTGTTACCCCAAGGGTACTTTCCTCTACCCTTTCTGATTCTTGTTCAGAAAACTCAAATCAAATCACCTTGCCTCTGGAAAAGACAAAGTCAAGAAATTGTGTACCTTATTGCACCACTGTGGCTTCCTGAGCGTAAAAATTTTTCCATGACCACTGTACCTCTCTATGTGTGGTCTCCTCCATTAGAAAATAAGCTCTTTGGGGTCAGGAAATGTCTCATTTTGTATTTGCATTCCCAGCACTTATTATGCAATAAGCACTTAATAAATGCTTTCAATTATTCATTTAATCAACAAATACTTATTAACTGATAACTGTGCCAGACACTGTACTAGACTCTGGGGATTTAGAAAATAGCAAAAAACAAAACAAAACAAAACAAAACATGTTCCTTGACCTGAATGAGGTCACATTCATTCATTACAAATAGCTATTAACAAAAATTCAGGGACCTGTGAAAATTTGTTTGCAGTGTAAAAGTGTATTGTAGATGATTCTGAACTAGCCAGAGAAGACTTCCTGGAAAAGTAAAATTTGTGACATAAGCACTAAAAGACCAGAGGCACATATGCAGATATGGGGGAGAAGGCAGAATGGCTATTTTAGGATCACTAAAAACAACCAAACAGGCAAATTTGACCAAAGGACCAGAGGATGAAAAAGAAGAGCTCTTTGTGAAAAATGGCAAAGAGGTCTGCCAAACTGCAATAGAATCTATTGTTAAAGTGCAAGAGCTTACAAATAGGGTTAGGTAAAGCAGAGAGGAACACATAAGGTGATTCAACCCCACTCCTGACCCCCGACCCCCCACATACACACACACACATGCACACAGGAGTTTGCATTTCATAGGGAAGTCCCAAAGGCTTTTTTGAAAAGAGATTTGGCATAATCTGTGAATTCAGTATAAAATTTTGTCTGAAGCATATATGGCCAGAAGAAAGTGGGTGTGAGATAGAAATGGAAATCTGTGTTAGGAATGAGTTACAATCACACAAACAGAAAATATCCCAAACAGATGGCTATTTTATTGTATGTTTATAGACTTCCAGAGAAGTAGACTTCCAGACCTCCCTTGGTAACCTGTTCTATTATTTGACAATTCTTATTGTCAGATATGGGAAAAGAATATCCCATTCTTCATTTTAAGCGTATTTCTTCTTATTCTCTCCTTGGGGAGGTAAAGATAACAATTAGTCATGATCTTCCATACACATTGTGTATTTACCACTTAAATATCTTAGAAATCTGTGTATTTTTATGGGTGTGGATGCTCTTTCCACTGGACAGATTGCAAGCCCTCTGTGCCTTAGTCTTTGAAAGTAGTTGTGTATTTAAAGAATGTTGAATATTGAAGATTTTATAATATATACATATATATGAGATAGAGGAAAGAGAGGGAAAGAGAGAGACAGAAAAAAGAAGAGAGGAGAGAGAGAAAAAGAAAGAAAGAAAGAAAAGAAAGAAGAAGAAGAAGAAGAAGAAGAAGAAGAAGAAGAACTTAAGAGTTGAGGCCTTAGATTCAAATCCTGCTTCTGATGCTCACTATGAATATCGCCTTGACCGAATCACTTGACCTTCTGTTTCCATTTCTGTAAGATGAGGAACATTAAACTAATTTCAAAGAGGTAACTCTATTTTTATGTTAGTCACTTCCTCATGTTAGCCTCCCCAAAACAAATACAGAATGCTCTGTTTGGCATTCAAACACCTCCATAATCTAGCCCCCTCCAACCTTTCCAATCTTTTTACAACCTTACTCACTGATATACACTCTTCCAGCCAATGACACTGGCCTCCTGATTATTCCACAAACAAGACACCATCTCTCAACTATGGTCATCTTCTCTGCCTGTCTCCCAAGACTGGAATACTCTCCCTCCTCTCTTCTTACTACTAACCTCCCTGGCTTTATTTAAGTTTTAACAAAAATCCTGCTTTCTAAGGATGTCTCCCCTAACTCCTCTTAATTTCGGTACTCTCCTTTTTTTTTTAAATTTTTTTTCTTTTTTCTTGGGGTTAAGTGACTTGCCCAGGGTCACACAGCTAGTAAGTGTTGAGTGTCTGAGGCCGGATTTGAACTCAGGTCCTGCTGAATCCAGGGCCGGTGCTCTATCCACTGCACCACCTAGCTGCCCTGGTATTCTCCTTTTTAAATTATTCCCTATTTATCCTGTATATAACTTGCTTTGTATATATTGTTTGCACATAGTTTCCCCTATCAGATTACAAACTCCTTGAGGGCAGGGACTGTCCCTTGCCTTTTTCCCCCCAATATCCTTAAGGCTTAGTACAGTTCATGGCACAAAGCAAGTGCTTAATAAATGTTTATTGAATTGAATTGAAGCTCTTTTCTGGGAAAATAAAATCACTGGATGATAGGCTTGGAGCTAAGAGAGAAAATGTGTTCCAATGAGAAGAGTGCTAAATTTGGAGCCAGGGGACCTAACTTTGACTCTCAGTTCTATCACTTAATTATACCTTTGTGACCTTGAATAACTAAGTTCATCTCTCTTGACAGTGGTGTCCTCTTCTATAAAATAAAGTGACGGGAAGAGATACTCTGTCTCTGTCTCTGTCTCTCTCTGTATTCAAATCTGTCTTCTTCAAATATCGGCTTGGATATTTATTACCTGTGTGACCATGGACAAGTTACTTAACTTGCCTAGGTTTACTTTCCTCATCTGTAGTGAGGAGGTCAGATCCTATTCAAGAATAAACTTCCAGAGCATGTATTTGAGAAATGGTTCCCTATTTGTTTTGTGAAGGAAAATACTTGGAAAAGTAGCTACTTCCTGATGTGCCTCCATTTTCATCACAGTTACCAAGGATCAAATGGAAAGGAAAAAAAAATGAACTAGGAGCCAGGTCTGTTTCTGTCCAAATAATAACATGCTCTCCTTAGTCATTTGAAATATGAAGTGTAAGATATTTATGAACCCTTTTTTTCCCATTTTCTTTGCTTGTTTCTCTTTTAAATATACTTCTCATAGAAATAAAGTTTTTTCTCCTCAAGAGAATATATTTCCCCTTCTCTAACCATATAATAAGAAGCAGCTTCAGCATATTGGATATAGAACTGTCTTTGAAGTGAGGAAGATTTGAATTAAGCCCCATCTCTTATAAATATTGCTGTGTGACCCTGGACAAGTCACTTAACTTCTCAATGCACTTAGCAGCTGAGACTATAATTGAAAAGAAGGTACAAGAGCAGCAAAACTCACAGAAGAATGTGCTGAAATCATCTTCTAAACAAGAACATCTTGGAAGGTCAGAAGGAGGGAGCTGTTGTGCTGATACAGGAGTTGAGACCAACCCCACAGTCATCCTGACACAGATCCATTCCCAGGAAGGCCTCACCAGAAAAGCAGACCCCCAGAGCCTCTGAATCAGCTGAAGCACCAGTGTGGTCTGGAACTAAACTCACAGTCTGGTGAGAGGGCTGAGCCCTGTGCAGGGGGAAAACTACAGGGGTCTATGCTGGTACTAAGGCAGAACTTGGATTTTACACCCCTGCTTAGAACCAGGAGGTAGGCTCGAGTAGCAGTAGCCCAGGTGGGAGAGGGGCACAGACTTGTCAGAGCTGACAACCACAACACACAAAGCTGGTTGGTTAGCAAGTTGGTGTGGGGTCATCTAAGGACCAGGGAACAGGCTGGGCGAGGGAAGAACCTGATTGTCCTTAAATCATACCACCTGGGACTTCTTAAGCTTGGGATATTTCAACCTGGAAACAGTGCCCCACTTTAAGGAGCTAAACGTCTAGTAAAAGAAAGGCAAGATGAGAAGACAGAGAAAGGTGAGGACCATAGAAAGTTTCTTCAGTAACAAGGAAGACCAAGGGGCACCCTCAGAGGAAGATGTCAATATCAGGGCCCCTATATCTAAAGCTTCCAAGAAAAATACAAATTGGTCTCAGGCCATAGAGGTGCTCAAAAAGGACTTTGAAGATAAAGTTAGAGAAGTAGAGGAAAAAATGGAAAGAGAAATGAGGGTGATGCAGGAAAGACATAAGAAAAAAGTCAACAGCTTGAAAAGTCAAATTGGCCAAATGGAAAAGGAGGTACAAAAGCTCTCTGATGAAAATAATTGCCTAAGAATTAGGATTGAACAAATGGAAGCCAGTGACTTAATGAGAAACCAAGACACAATAAAGCAAAACCAAATGAATAAAAAAATAGAGGGCAATGTGAAATATCTTCTGGTAAAAGCTGCTGACCTGGAAAATAGGTACAGGAGAGATAATTTGAAAATTATTGGTCTACCTGAAAACCATGATCAAGGAAAGAGCTTAGACACCATCTTCCAAGATATTCCCAGGGAAAATTGCTCTGAAATTCTAGAAGAAGAAGCTAAAATAGAAATTGAAAGAATCCACCAATAACCTCCAGAAAGAGATCCCAAAAGGAAAACTTCTAGGAATATTATAGTCAAATTCTAGAGCTCTCAGGTCAAGGAGAAAATATTGCAAGCTGCCAAAAAGAAAGAATTCAAGTACTGTGGAGATCCAGTCAGGATAGCACAAGATCTAGCAGCTTCTACATTAAAGGACTGGAGGGCATGGAATATGATATTCCAAAGGGCAAATGAAATGGGATTACAACCAAGAATCACCTACCCAGCAAAACTCAGCATAATCTTTCAGCAGAAAAAATGGGACTGTAATGAAAAAGAAGACTTTCAGATATTTGTGATGAAAAGACCTGAACAGAATGGCAAATTTGACTTTCAAATACAAGACCCTAGGGAACCATAAAAAATTGGAGCTGGGGGACATACCTGGGGTCGTACAGTGGGCAACTGTCTTGTGTCTGAGGCCAGGTTTTGGCTGGGATCCCCCTGGGTCAAGGGGTGATGCTTTGTCCACTGTGTCACTTAGTGACTTAAGTGTGAAAGGAATGCACTGGGGGAGGGGGAAGGGCAGAAATGAAATCCTACATAAAAGTAACAGGAAAAGGCTTATGGAGTTGGAGAGGAGCAGGGTAGTAAATGAATTTTACACTCATCAGAAAAGGCTCAAAGACCTTAAACTCATCAGAGCTTCCTCAAGGAGGGACTAACAGACACACCCAACTGGGTGGAGTAATCTATTTAATCTGGGTAGTAAATGAGCCTAACACTCATCAGAACTGGCTCAAAGACCTCAATCTCATTAGAATTGGCTCAAGGAGGTAATAATGTACACACTCAATTGGGTGGAGTAATCTCTCTAACCCTGCAGGAAAATAGGAGGGGAAGGGGATAAAGAGAGAGGGGCAAAAGAAGGAAGAGCAGAGTGGGGGACCATCTTCTTTCATCCTATCACTCTTCAAAAGGGTTTTCCTGGCAAATCCCTTTTGAAGAGTGATAGGATGAAAGAAGATGGATAATAGAATAAATATCATGGGGAAGGGAATAGGATGGAAGGGAAACAGTTAACAATAGTAATCATGAAAAAGAGAAAAAGGGGGAAAATTGTACAAAAAATATTTATAGCAACTCTTGGTGGAGGCTAGGAATTGAGAATCAAGGGAATGTCCATCAATTGCGGAATGATGGAAAAAGCTGTGTTATATGACTATAGTGGAATGGTCTTGTGCTACAGGAAATGACAAACAGGATAATCCTTGAAAAACCTGGAAAGACTAATGAACATCTATGTATAGTGAAGTGAGCAGAGCTGGGAGGACATTGTGCATAGTGACAGCAGTATTTTTCAATGACTTAATTACTCTCAGCAGTGCAATGATCCAAGACAATCCCAAGGAACTAATGAGGAAGCTTACTATGCACCCCTATAGAAAGAACTGATAAAAAGAACACTTGTGGATCATAAAAAAAAAAATAGTTGCCTAGAGTAGAACATTGAAAAGTTAAATGACTGGCCAAGGGCCACATAGCCTATATGTCAGAGGAGGAATTTGAACACAGGTCTTCCTGATCTCTAAGGCCATATTTTTTTTTAAAGGTGCTTAATTTTTGTTGGACTGGATTGGAATCCCCGAAGGAGCCTCTTTCTGTTATTGTAAGATGAATCATTGCATTTAGTGCTGAGGTTTTTAACCTGGGGTTCTGTGAATTAAAAAAAAAATTAATTTGGATAGTTAAAAAAAAAAAGAAAGAAAAGAAAAAAAGGTACAGACCTGCATTAGTAGAGGAAGTTTGCTTATCCATGACTTCTCTATACTAATACAATCACAGGCCCTGACCCTACCATTGAAGAATAATGCAGTCTTTTCAGTTTGGAAGGCTAGTTGAAAGAGCATCTCATGGGCTTGGTCCATCAGTGCAAGTAGCTTGGATATACTTTGCAGATAGATGAAGTGGGGTCTAGAATTGAATTGGAGGAGGAGGTTGAACTGCGTTTGATTTTGGAAACTATTTTTTTTTCAGTTATTTTTCAGTCTGACTCTTTGTGACCCCATCTGGGGTTTTCCTGGCAAAGTTACTGAAGTGTCTTGCCATTTCCTTTTCCAGCTCATGTTACATAAAAGGAAAGTGAGGTAAACAGGCTTAGGTGACTCGCTCAGGGTCACACAGCTTGTAAATGTCTGAGGCCAGATTTGAAGTCAGGTCTTCCTGATTCCAGGCTCGGGTATTATCCACTGTACCACCTAGCTGTCCAGAAATTGAATAGTGTTTTCAATTCCCCCTCAAAATATTGCCTGAAACAAAAACTCATCTTTGTTTTCCAACATCAATAGTGATACTACATGGCTACATATAATGGGAAATCACAATCTCTTAAAAAATCAAAAATAAAAATGACTCCAAAAGCAAAGGAAAGCAATACAATAGGTGAATCATCTATAGCGCAGCACTAACAATGACTTGTACACAAGAAGAGGCATAAAAGAAATAATGCATAAATTTTATAATCAGAAAAGATGGTAGGCTGGTTTTATATCAGAAGCAAGAGATAAGTTATGAAAAATCTCTAAACTTCTCTGGCACCTATAGATTAATAAAAGATAGAGACCTCCAACATGTTGGATTTGTTGCCACTCCTCTGATCCTTGCATAGTGGATAAATGGACAAGAATCAACCCTGATGAGGTGTGACTGAGATGTTTTCCCTACTGAGATAACCTGTTATGACATCATGTATCCATTGAAGCAATATTAGTGGAAAAATCACTGCATTTCTTTAGACAAAGTGTCCTCATCTTCACCCTAGCCATTTTCCATCTTCCCACTGAGCCTGTGCCTCATACACCTCTCCAAATCTTTCTCTGAGATCTGTCATCAGATCATCACTATCAATATCTCTGTAAGAGATATGTTAATAGATGTGTATATTTCTCTACTAGCCATCTTTTTGTCTTTCCAGACCATAACTGCACAATGTATGTTATGTCCACATTAGAATGGAAAGTCCTTGAGGCAGGTTCGATCAATTTGTGTCCTCATATACCCAGAACTTGGCACGGTGCATGGGACATAAGTATGAAGATTTATTTATTCATTCAGAGTGTGAAGACCAGAACCTGATTTTTTTTAACACCCATTAATATGGCAGTCATTATTACTGTCCTGTGTTGAGTTTTTCAGTCATAGTATATCAGAGATGGGGATTTAATCCTGGTCTTCATGACTCTGTGATGACTTTCTATTCAAAGGGCTAATAATGTGAGATACTATTATTGAAAAAAAAAAGACAGGCACCTTATGCCAATTGTATTTTTGTTTGCTCATTTGTCATCTATATGTTCTTTGTACATTAGCATCATTTTCAGCTGGGGTTTTTATTTTAATTTTGATTTTATGAAGGAGAAAAGAGCCTACAGAATTAATTTCTATCATACTATTTAATTTTTTTTTCTTTAAGGAAACAAGAAAGCTTCTTTTCAGTGGGTGTGGTAAGAGGAACATATCCTGTAAAATTGACTCTTTTCTTTCTTGTGGACTGTGAACAAGCAAATAAAAAATCAAAACCAAGAAACCCATATCTCCCAAATTTCAGGGATGCCTCTGCAGTTTGAATGGGCCCTTTAAATTGTCTTCCCTGAGTCCTTGGATGTTCCCTTCCTTTAGACTACATATACAGTGTGTGGCATATTGCTGGTGTTAGAACAGATGAATTCCTTCCCCTCTTTCTCTTGGCCAGCTATCTCAGGATGAGATCATTGAGTAAACAGAATTCAATGATACAGTTCTGGGTAGAACTGCTCTGTGATGCTAATCCAAGCTCCAAGATTTGAAGAGCACAGTGGCATTTTCAGCACAAGTCACTTTTGCCCCCTAAGGCTCAGCCTTCTCTAAGAAATGCTCAGTTTGCAAGGCATGGTGGGCATGCTGGAGGGGAGGGAAGAAATGCCAGTAAATCCTTCCTCTGGTCCCTTAGGAAAATGAGTCATGAAGCTTCAGATGAGGAGACACTTCACAGACAAGAGCTAGATCTTCTTTTAAACATACTAGGAAATGCATTTTCCCCACATTTGCCTGTCTTGGAGAGCCACCTGCCCAACTTCTTGAAGCTCTCCTCTTTAAGTCTTGTATCCCTAGTGATTTATTTAATTGATCACTACACACTCTTTGAGATCCCACAGAGTACATAGTGCTCTCCCTATTACTCAGGTTTCATTATAAGAACATGTTTATTGAACACTGCCTAAGGTTTTCATTGGGCTTCACATGTATTAAATGATTTGAACATCATGACAGCCTTGTGAGATAGACATAAGTATTACTATCCATGTTTTATGAATGAGGAAACTGAGACTCAGATAACTTAAGTGACTTTTCCTAGGTTACAGAGGCAATATATTAGAGACTGACTTTGAACCAAGGTCCTCTGACTTCTGGGCAGATAGGTAGCTCAGTAGGCAGAGCACTGGGACATGAAGTCAATAATACTCATCTTCATGAGTTGAAATCTAGCCTCAGACACTTATTAGCTGTGTGACCCTGAGCAAGTCACACCCCAGTTTATCCTCAGTTTCTTTGTTTATAAAATGAACTGGAAAAGGAAATGTCAAACCACTCCAATATCTTTGCCATGAAAATCTTAAATGAGGTGACAAAGGTCGCAACAACATCAATGACCTCTGACTCCAAAACAATGCTCTTTCCATTGTACTATGATTCTGGGTAAAACAAAATCCCATTGTACCATACAATCAAGAACAAACAAGGGTTTGGTACTCATCTCCAGTAAGGACCAAAACCCATGCATAACCATTATCCACGAGCAATTTCCAGGAAGTGAGCTTCTAGTGAGTGTAGGATTGGGAAGAGGGCAGTCAAGTCAGGATATTCTTATTGGAGGCTTTGATAGAGATAGGATATTTTTTCATGCAGAGGGAACAGATTGTTCAAGAGCTCAGGAAAGGCAGTGGGAGGATCCCAGATTCTAGGCACACTCTAAGTCTTAGTTTTCTTCATCCCTATAGCAATTCTCTCACAGTGCTGTTTTGAGGATCAAAACACACACACACACACACACACACACAAATGTGTGCATATGTGTGTGTATATATATACACATACATATATGTATAATTTACTTGACGTGAAAAATAATTATATAGATATGTTTTTGTAATTGTAATTGTTTTTGTTAATATTATTATTATTATCATTATATCTTAAAGGCAATGGGGATCCATTGAAAGTTTTTGAACATGGAAATGACATGATCAGATCTGTGATTTAGGAAGATTAGTTTGGCAGCTCTGTGGCAGATGGATTAAAGAGGGGCCAGACTGTTAGTCTGCAAAAATTTATTAAGCATCTACTAGGTTCTAGGCACTGTGCTAAGTGCTGGGAATACAAAGAAAGGCAAAGAGGCCCCTGCCTTCAAGGAGCTCACAGTCTAATAGTGGAGACAACACATAAAAAGGAACTTAAAAATAATAGGTGGGTTGGAAGATACAGATACATGGTACTCCTGATAAAGTCCAGAAGAGTATAGCCAGGTGAGAAATGATGAGATGGCTGCCTCAGGGACCTCCTTAGTTCGGGGATCTGGGAGCAGTTTTCTATTGTCCACCCTCTACCCCCTCCAATCAGAGGGCAGGCAGGAGGGGTCCCAGGTGCAGAGGAGTACTGAAGAATTGTGATTTTGGGGGTTGATATGATCTTATAGAATGATAAGTTTCTAATGAAGTCCAGGAGTGAAGTTCTAAGGAATTCACCTATGAGAAGACTATTAAAGTTGTATATAGGTGATGAGGGCCTGAACCATTTTGGTGGTTGTGTGAGCAGAGAAAACATGCCAGATGTGGAGAAAGAATCAAAAAGATTTGGCAATGGATTGACTGTGGAGAATGAAAAGAAAGGAAGAGTCAGTGACTACTGAGAGATAATTGAGCCTACTGGAGGAGATGGGATCACTATGGAAAGAAAAATAGAAGAAAACAAGGGTCTCATTTTGCTCACCATTTTGCACTATCAGATCTCATTTTTTTCTCTTTTGTATCTGCATTTATTTCTGAACCTCAGGGTTGTGGCTGATGCATGTAACACCCCACACACTAATAGAAAGTTTCCCACGTGAGTTTGGTGCCTCTGACAGAAGCCAGATTTTCCATTTTGCATGTTATTCTGATTTATATGTGATAGAGAAAAATGTTATCAACAAGTCTATCAAGTATAAATTGCCCAAATCATATTATTATTTCAATGGGAAAACTTCCTGGGCTCAAGGGCTATTCTAGGATAAAAAGGAAAAGAGAAAGCATCTGTGTTACTCAGCTCAGCTCAACCACAAATGAACTCTCATCACTAGGTCTCATTGAGGAGCGGAAGCACGTCATATGTGAATTGACTCACATAAATCATGGGCCTACTGCAGATCTCTTGGGGACACCATAATTGCCAATGGCAATAACAAAGATTTTCCCTTTGTAAGTAGAAAATGAACTTTCTCCCTCCAAAGATTATAATCACAGAGGGAATATGAGACCTGGAAAAGACCTTTCCATTCATTTAGTATTACTTATTGCCTTTTGTTATAGATGAAGAAATAAGGGTTACAGAAGTTATATGAACTTACTAAAATGATAGAACTAGTCAATTATTTTCATTCATGTTAAGCATCTCCTATGTGGGGGAAAATTACCGTGTTTGTTGCTAGGTCTACATGGACACTGGACACTAGGTCTACATGGACAGCACCAACTCTTAGCACAGTGCTTGGCATATAGTAAGTACCAAGTACATGCATATTCATTGATCTCTAGAATTTTACATTTAGCTGGAGTAGGTCATGATATTTATATAGATAAGTAAATATAAGGAGATTTAAGGAGGGAAGGAACATTAACAACTATAGGAGATGCCTTATGAACTGAAACTTGAAGGAAGTTTGAGGTTCTAAGATGCAAAGGATGGATAGTATGGCAGGTAAGAGGTTCAGCCAGTGCAAAGGCATGGAGGTAGGAGAGAGAATCTTGAATTTGATCAACAGTAGTTTGGTTTGAACATAAAGAGAAGGAAGAGATGGAATGTGAAAGAAGTGTGAAAAGTTAGGCTGAGGTGGCAGAAAAGGATGGCAAAGCTAAGGTAGAGCATGACAGATTTCAGTCAGCCTCTGGAAACAAAGAATCTGCCTTTGGAATTATCTATTATATCTCTGGGCCTCAGTTTCTTTATCTGCAAAATGGGAGGTTTAGAGTAGAAGACCTTGTTAATGGCTTCAAACCTGTGCATGGCCAGAACTGAATAGAGCAGGCTAGAGACATGAGTCAGGAATCAAATAAGTTTAATTTCCAAAGTTAGGAAAATGGCTCTCAAACAAGGAAGGGAATTAGACACATGGGCAACCCCCTTCCCCTGTCCTGCAGTGGGCAGGGCACTTTAGTGTGGCTAAACATTGATTTATATATTTGTGGCTGGACAAAGAGTCAAACAGTGTAGTGTAGCAGCAGTGATGAGGCACAACAGCCACAGTGAGGAAAGGTGACAAAAAGTCTGTTCATAGCAAGACTTCATATTTGGGCTTGTTGGTGCTTGCCCAAGCTCAGGGACCATAAGTTCTGTGATTTAGTTGCAGCAGTGTTCTTCCAGTGGGTGAGTGCAAAGGACTGTTGTTATGACAAGCTCAGGGCACAGCTTGCTTGCCGGGGCTGTGATCTGGAAAACAGGGTGTCTCCTAATAGAATCTTGATAACCTCTAAGGTCATTTATACCTCTAAACCTGTAATCTTGGGTTTATATTACCTTACAATCTTTGTGACCTTAGACAAGTCACCTAACCTTTCTGGTCCTTAGTTTCTTCATTTGTAAAATGATGGGTTTGGGCATAGACCCATTTCTAGATCTACGATTCTTTCAGAACAACCATAATAACTCACTCGTACAACACTTTACCATTTATAAAGTATTTTCTTCATAATAGCTGTGTAGGCAGGTAATACAAATATTATTCCTCCTATTCTACAGGTAAGGAAACTAAGGACAAGATCATCTGCCCCAGCTAATAAGTGGCAAAGCCAGAGCTGAATCCTCTCTGATTCAAGTGCAGTGCTCTGTTATCTAATACATAAATCTTTTTCAAATAAAATGGTCATTCAGAATAATGCTCTAGAATATGCCCACTGCTCAGAGGTCTAATGAGTGGTCATTGATATTTCCTCAGGGCCAAAATCAAATTGATAAAAACTCTGTTAAAATATCAATGGGGGGGGGAGGGAGGGAGGGAGCTGAGTGGCACAGTGGATAAAATGGCCCTGAATTCAGGAGGACTTGAGTTCAAATCTGACCTCAGACACTTGACACTTACTAGCTATGTGACCCTGAGCAAGTCACTTAACCCTTATTGTCGCCCTCAAAATATATACGTATGTATGTGTGTGTGTATATATATGTATACAGATACATATGTGTGTGTGTGTGTGTGTGTGTGTGTGTATATATATATATATATATATATTGAATACACACCATGGGAAAAGCTAAAAAGAATGGGCAAGGTGACCTAATGCATCTTTCTCACCTCGAAGTTCTGTCATTCCATCATTTCTGTGTAGGCGTTCAGTTTGCTGAAAAAGCCAGATTTCAGAACAGCTTTCTTTGGGAATTTTTTTTAAAGAAAGAAGTAGGGGGTTGGGGGGAACCTTGCCACACAGTTGAAGTGGCAGTTACAAAAATAGATTTAAAAATAAATTGAAAAATGCATAACAAAAGTTTCAGTGCAAAGATGTATTGAGAAGTGAATAAAAATATGAAGTTAGCAAAATGAGGCTATTAGTACACGTTTTTATTACAGAACCAAGTCTAAGTAAAGTATAATGACTCTGTGGAAATGGCCTTAACAGGCAAAATGGGGATACACCTTTTATATCCAGGGAGGTCTGTACTGTGGTGAAATGAGGCTTTTAAGAGACTGGTGTGATCTTGTGGTTTCAGCCTAAGTCAGAGAGCTGGGCTGAACTCAGAGAGCTAATTTAAAGAGAATCATTAAACGTTTATCAGTCTGTGGCTTTGTACCAGGCACTGAACTAGGTGTTGGGAATATGAAGACAGAAATTACATAGTCTCTGCCCTCAAGGAATTTGCATTCCTTAGGAAGCAAACAACATGGAAACAGATAAGTCAATACAAGATACGTGCCCAATGAATACAAAGCATTTGGTATGTCTTGGTTTTTGGTTTTTGTATGTGAGGAGAGCCCTAATAACTGGGAAGAGGTAACAGGAAAGGTTCTTTGTCAGAGGTCACACAGGAACTGATGAGGAAGGACACATCAGGTATTGAAGACAGCCTCTACCAAAGCACAAAGATAGGAGATGGAAGGAGGTGGTGTATGGTTCACAGGGATTGTTATGGGAATACAGGGGGATGCCAAGAAACCTAAAGATCCCAACCACCCAAGGAATCCTTGAACTCTCCCAGGGGAGGGGCAGCTCTGTCTCCCACCTTAGAAATGGGTGTTTGCAGAACATGACTCTGGTACACAGTATACTGATAAGCAATACCAAGGTCTGCAAGATGATAGACAAGATATGGATGGGTGCTGCATATCTTAGTGATGCCCCATTATTCCAAAATCCCCTCCCTGCATTTCCCTCCCAGTTCTTTATAATGTTCTTCCCTCTGTTTTGTTTTGTAAAGAAACAAAAGGCAGGTCTTCTCTTACTCCAGTGGGACAGTCAGCAAGGTAATCTGTTCCCTAAATTTCTTTCTATTTTACAAGATTCTTGATAAGTCTCCAGTTCTTTGGGTGAGCTAGCCTCCTGATTCAGGTTGCAAGTCCCCCCCAAACAGGATGGTATCACAGGATTCTCTATAAGACAATGGTCTAGACTAGAAGCCTATAATCATGATTTGATCATGTTACCATTAGCCATGGCCTTAGAGGGCAAAACCAGGAACAATGGATGTAAGTTGCCTAGAAGCAGATTTAGGCTTCAGAACAACTTTCCTTACAATTAGAGATGCTTCAAAGAAGAGTGAGCTGCTTTGAGAATGGGTAGGGTCTTTCTCACTGGGGAGCTTCATTCTGTGAACTATTGTAGAGGAGATTTTTGTTTGAGTATGAATTGGATTAGATGGCTTTTAAAGTCCCTCACCAAGTCTGAGATCCCACAATCCTGCAATATGCCCAGCAAAATTGCTACTGGAGGGTGGCTAGGTGGTGCAGTAGATAAAGAACAGGCTCTGGATTCAGGAGGACCTAAGTTCAAATCCAGCCTCAGATACTTACCACTTACTAGCTGTGTGACCCTGGGCAAGTCACTTAATCCTCATTGGCCCACCAAAAAACAAAACAAAACATCAAATAAAAAAATTGCTACTGGAGTTAAATGCTGAATCTCCCAAAATAATGGCTTCCCAATGGGCTATTGCATCACAAACCATGCTTCACCTTTATATATTCTTCAGCTATTCAGCCAAGCCATTTTTCCATCTGCTTCCCCAATTTCTCTGTGCCCCTCTACCTGTACATACTTTCTACCTCTTACTCTGGGCACTGTAATCAAGGCAATGATGCTATCAATTCTGGAAAGGATGTCATATCAGCAAGCATTTATTAAAAACTTACTATATACCAGTCATGATACTGAGCACTCAGACTGTATTTACAAGGCAACCCCTTCCCTCAAGGAGCATGCATTCTAATGGGGCAATGCAACACATAAAAGAGATTTGAAAAGGGGAATAGGAAGGGAAGAAGATATACACATAGAGGTGTGGTGGAGAAGGATGGAGTTAGAAGCAGAGTTGGCAGAAGAAGGAAGGGGTGGGCATGGCTGGCCTTGACATCTTAGCAAAATGGAGGTTCTGTGAGGAACTCAACAATTGGAGGAGGGCAATAATGGCAGAGTGATCTTCCAGGGAAAGAAGGTTGCTTGGACACAGTTGACTTGTCAATTGAATGTCCTATACATCAGTTCATAATCTGTATGACTCCCCAGTCCAAAACTTTCTTCCTCAGCCACCCCTCCCCTACCATTATGTGTTATCTTCCTCTACTAGCATGTAAGGTCCTTGAGGTCAAGGGCTGGCTCTCTTTTTATATTTGCATACCCAGTATTTAGCATGATATCGGAAATAGAGAAAGCGCTTAAAAATGTGATTTCATTTATTGATTTGTGATGTTTAAAATATTCAAGAGGGGGCAGCTAGGTGGCGCAGTGAATAGAGTATTGGCTCTGGATTCAGGAGGACCTGAGTTCAAATCCAGCCCCAGACACTTGACACTTACTAGCTGTGTGACCCTGGGCAAGTCACTTAACCCTCACTGCCCAGCCAAAAAAAAAAAAGAATAATAAAATATTCAAGAGATATAATTTCTGGGTGACTAATCATTTCATTAATAATACTAGCGTTTTATTAATAAAAGGGTCAATGACACTTTGTTGGGTATGATATCCTGTTCACCACTCCACTCATTGGGTACAAACAGGGTCTCAGATGTATACCTTCCCCATACTCCCTAGACAACAACTTGATATTGAAGAAAGCCATTGGCAGCTCCAGGGTTAAAGAGATAGAATTTATGTAAAGGAGACTTATTTATAGTGTCCACGATGGTTGGTGGACATTATGTGAATTCTCATCTAATTCCTCCCAAAGCTTCCTTGATATTTATACATATAAGCATACCTGGCAGAAAGCCTTCTTTGTCTATGCAAGTGTGAATCAGAGGTGTAGGGGCACATGTACAGAGGGTTGATTGGTCAAAAGGGTGTGTGACTTCCTCATGCTTGGCTAGCTCATGCTGTATGTACCCTAAGCACAGCACAGAAATCTCTTCCTAATTTGGATATTCCATTCTTCATGTCTTGGGTCCCATGTTCCACTTATTCTGCCCTCTGAAATTATTGATAAGAAAGTCTCTGAGAAGGTCGAGGATGAGCTAATGATGTAGCAGTAAGCCTAAAAGATGTGCATGCTCACATATTTCCCTTTATGTAACAGGGTGAATGGGTGGTCAGATTTTTTTGTGTGTGTAAGACCTGGGCATACAGCTAAAGTCATGGTACCCTACAGTCCACCCTGTGGCCAGGTCACCTTTACGTACTTTCTGATGTCTTTCATGATGTTCCCTAGATAGCCTTTGTAAGAGGAGCATAGGAAGCACATAGTAATAACAACCCACAGATACAATACAAAAAACTGTAACTATTGAACAAACATGGTTAACAATATTAGCTAATATTGGGTCTTTTTCTAATTTTAGTAATCCAATCGCAATGTCCATTTAATTAGCAAATTTCAACTTGGATCTTAGATGTCCCATGTAGTTGTCTGGTCTCCAGAACTTCTTTTCTTGGGAGAATCTGGAAAATGTCTTGTCTTCAGGGAACCTCTTCAGTAGATTTACTTCTCTGTTTCCAAATGACTTGTAGAAACTTTTCAGATGTGTCTGTAAAAAATTTTTGTAAAACATGTCTGGATACAAATTAATCCAGTCTCTCAAATTTTACTTCTCTGATAACTAATTCACATAGTGAAAACCAAATTGAATGTTATGGTCATAATCTCATTAAAATTAACAACAAAAGTAAGGCCTCATCATTTACTTGAACCTTTTAAGAATTTATGTCATGGAGGCAGCTAGGTGGTGCAGTAGATAGAGTACTGGCCCTGGACTCAGGAGGACCTGAGTTCAAATCCGGCCTCAAACACTTAACACTTACTAGCTGTGTGACCCTAGGCAAGTCTCTTAACCCCAACTGCCTCAAAAAAAAAAAAAAAAAAGAATTTGTCATGAATTCCCCATGCTCTTCATAGCTTTATCTAACTCTGTACTTGGTATAAACATTGTTTACAAGCCAAAGGCTTACCAATGCCTTGATACATGTAAGCCATATAAACTAAACATTTCAAAATACTACAGAAAGCAGAACCCTTAAGCTTTTTTTTACATGCATATTCATTTGATTTTAATATTTTTTTCAATTATTTACTCAATTCTTTACAGTTTTTATTTAATCTGTTAAACCTTTCAGAAGTTGAAATCTAAATACCCTTTAATTTAAATTAATTCCAATTTAATTCAATTAACCAATGCCCTCCTAAGAAGGAGCAGAGACAGATGAGAACCCAATTCTCACGTAAAACCAATTACAGAATACTTTTCATAAGAAGATGACCTATGATATAAAAATGAGTTTACATAAAATTACCAAGTTAACTTCAATTGTAGCAAAGGACTTAGGATTGCATTTCAGTCATTAATTTCAAAACAGGGCATATCAAATAAATTGTTTGCAACAACCATGTTTGTACTACAGCACGTGCTTTTCATATAGGTGTTATTTCCACATAACACATAAACTCAAATAAAATTGACTTTTCCATTGATGTAACACAAAATATTCCATAAGTCACCCTGTTCTAAGAAAATTGATTGCATTAAAATTCTCTTCTTAAAAACAAACTTAAGATGTTTCTGATTGAATGTTAAAACTTAATAGAATAATAGTTTGTTCTCAACACTATTGTACACATACCTAATTATTCTTACATCCATTTAAAAAAAAACAACAAAATATTTGAGGACCTTGTTTTATACACAGAAAATGCATAACTAATAACAGACAGATGACAAAGCCAGATATTCATGTACTTTAGTTGTTTAAAATACAGAAAGGACTAGAATTTCTAAGCTAAATAGCTTAAATCTTATACCTGCATCTCAGTATATTAACTCATAGTTCACTTTAAACATTAGAGAATTTAAGGCTTTACAATCCCATTAAATGTACATTTGACATGCAGGATTGTCTGGTGTTGTTACCTCCTCAAAAATTTCCACTCTAATTGATTCCAATTGTTTTGAGGGATCAGATGCAATTGAGGATTACATCCTATACATAAGAACATAAGAAACAATACTTTTGCAGGTAGATGTTTTCCACCCCCAGGTTCAATGATTACACAAATGAACTTACTTACAAGAGGCTGACTTTACTCCAATTTTAATTACAAATAATAATGGGCAGATGACAAGCTGAAGTACTAATTTGCTTAGTTATTTGGGATATGGAAAGACTACACATTTTGACTAAAACAGTAAGATCTTACTCACTTTTGTCATGCGCATATCTTCTGCTGACCACTTTCTCTGATTATAGAAATCTGTTATATATATAAAAAAAAAAGCAGGGACATGATTATAACAGCATCAAATTAGTCCTTCAGGCTTAAGCCTAAGGGCACATATAAGGTAAGATAAAGCATCCTTAGCTCTGTTTGACTTCAGGTAAGAGTCATGGGTAACAACTAGTCATGCAGTAACAATTCCACCTCATATTTAGTCTCAAGAATAGCCAGGTGGGGAATATTTCCTGTTCAACAGGAGTACAATGGGAAAATTGAGCCAGAAGAATCCTATCTTAGGCAAGACCAAAGTCATCCCTTTGGCTTTTTCCCAGATATAGACCTCCACCTGTAACTGTCCAGGAACACATTCCCTTTTGTACCATTTCTCTTGATGTTGGATTACTGACTTAATGATCCATTAGACAACTAAACCTGAATTCAAAGATCAAAACATTATCAGTTGCATGTACAAAAATATTTATAGCTGCTCTTTTTGTGGTGGCAAGGAATTGGAAATTGAGGGGATGCCCATCAATTGGGGAATGGCTGAATAAGTTATGGTATATGAATGTAATGGAATTCTATTGTACTGTAAAACAATGAGCAGGAATTCAGAGAAACCTGGAAGGACTTGCATGAACTGATGATGAGTGAGATGAGCATAACCAGAAGAACATTATACACAGTATCATCAACATTATGTGTTGATCAACTGTGATAGACTAGATTCTTCTCACCAATCCAATGGTACAAGAAAGTTCCAAAGGACTCGTGATGGAAAAGGCTCTCCAAATCCAGAAAAAAAAAAAAAGGAACTGTGGAATATGGATGCTGAGTGGACCATACTATTTCTTTTGGTTTTGGTGCTGTTGTTTTTTCTTTTTTGATGTTTTTCCTTTTTGCTCTGATTCTTCTCTTATAACATGACTAATGCAGAAATATGTTTAATGTTATTATATATATATATATATATATATATATATATATATATATATCTTATATCAGATTACCTGCTGTCTAGGGGAGGGGGGGAGGGAAGGGAGGGAGAAAAATTTGAAATTGGAAATCTTATCTAAACAAATATTGAAAACTAAAATAAATAAATAATTAAAAACAACAACAACAATATCAGTTGCAGTCCCAAGAGATTTTATCTTAAATACAAGTTTCACAAATCACATCTTAGGGCTATATACAGTTATTTTCTACTTTCATGGGATTGCAATAAGCAATAAAATTCACCAGGAGACAGACACATACACAAGAGGTTTCATTTAACATCTTTCACTTGTTTTTTTTTTGTCTTCTTTTTTGAGTTGAAACTTTTCCTGGTATAAAGATCAATCATTAGAAATTACTTCTATATAATAAGCAAACTCATAAATTCTCAGTAAGATCACTCCTTGTTTAGGAATTTCATAACCCATAACAAGCTCTTTTCTCAGGATGGATGATCTTGCCCACACAGATGGTTTTGCTTGTTTGTTTGTTTGTTTGTCAGGGCAATGAGGGTTAAGTGACTTGCCCAGGGTCACACAACTAGTAAGTGTCAAGTGTCTCAGGCTAGATTTGAACTTGGGTCCTCCTGAATCCAGGGCTGGTGCTTTATCCCCTGTGCCACCTAGCTGCCCCCAAACACACAGATGGTTTTAAGAAACATGGCAAGTTTACAAATTATGGGGAGTCTACAAAGTCTTTTTTCCTGTGCTTTTTCCCCATACAGTAATTACCAACTTTCCCCTGATTTCCAAAATTCTTCCAGTACTTACTGAATCTCGGAACTCAATAGTGACCTAATTGGTAGTATTCTTAAAATTCAGATAGAACATAATCTATTACAAAAATAGGTATATAATTTACATATAATTTATATGTAATTTACATATAATTTAGAGTTGTTTCCAATTTTAGCACACACACACACACAGGGACACACCAATTCAAAAGTTACTTAAAATTGACCAATACTTTACTTTAGTTTGTAAGACTCTATAAATATACAACAAGATGTTCCAATCAAACTCTCAATTACTTTTTCATTGTTCTCCAAGTCACACAAATGTTTTCTCCTTCCTGACCACCATGGTGTCTTTGGTATCCTGCCAACAAGACCACTTGCTGGGTACAGGATCCTACCGATTATACCATTTGTTGGGTATGGTATCCTGTCCACTGCACCACTTGTTAGCTACAAGCAGGAGATCAGGTGTATACCTCCTCCATACTCCTTAGATAATGATAGGATACCAAAGAAAGTCAATGGCAGCTCTAAGGTTAAAGAGATATAATTTATTTAAAGGAGATGTACTTAAAGTGTGGGAGGGTAAGTTTCTGGGATGGCCAATGGACACATCTAGCTCCTTCCCAACCTTCCCTGATATTTATACATATAAGTACACCTAGCATACAGCCTTCTTTGTGCAAGCATGAATCAGAGGTATAAGGGCATGTGGGCAAGAGGTTGATTGATCAAAAGGTTGTGTGACTTCCCCATGTTTGGCTAGCTCATACTGTATGAACCTTAACTGCAGCCCAGAAGTCTCTTCCTAATTTGGATATTCTCTTCTTCATGTCTCAGGTCCCACACTCCACTTATGCTGTGCTTGGAAGCTATTGATAAGAAAGTCTCAGACTGTCAAAGAGGGTAATGATGTGGTAGTGTGCCTAAAAGATGTGCATTCACACATATCTCCCTTTATATAACAGGGTGAATGGGTAGTCAGATTTTTTCTTGCAAGACCTGACCATCCAGCTAGAGCCATGATACACTATTCACTCTCAAATGCTAAAGATCCATCATGGTAGTGGGTTCATAGTTTATATATCCTTAGAAGAGTAAGTGTTCCTTAGGGTGGCGTTCAACTCTGATTGATTAACAAGTAATGATAGAAAATGAATATTACAAAGTGAGAAGGGCTTTTTCTAATGAGGGGCTTAGGGGATATAACTTTGATCATGTCATTTACTTCCAAATCACTCTCAGCCTCTGGGAAATCTAGACCAGACCTTTTTAAACCTTTTCCACATGTGACCCCTTTTCATCCAAGACATTTTTATGCAGCCCTGGGTATATATAGGTACCTAAAATAGGTTTACATAACCTTTCACTCTTGCTTAATTTTTCATGACCCCCACATTCAGTTATTCAACCCCATATGGAGTTGTGACCCACAGTTTAAGCTGCTAGGATCTAGACAAAGAATCTATATCTCCCACCTAAGCCTTGGTAGAAGACAATGGACTGGGAGTTTCACCTTAGATTAAATTCCTCATATGGTTGAATGGGATAATAATACTTAGATTAAAGAGCATGTTAATTCTATCTGCTATCAGTCCTGTCCTTCAGAGACTGAGCTGCAAAATGAGGACTTTAGAAAAAGGGGGAGCTCTGCATCTCCCCAAATCATTGGTTATTAATAATAATCTCTTTCAGATTCATGTAGTCATTTAGTTATATTTTCCCTGTTTCTCTCTCCCTTCCTCCTTCCCTACCCTCTAGCCCAATAAATGCAATTACCAGTATCTTGCATCTTTAAAGAACAAAGATGAATACAAGCTCCTCACTCATATCTGTAGAGATGGTAACAATAAAGTATTAATCAATCTCTTAAAAACATATTTTACAGCCTTCTATTCAAGGGATGCATGAAGTCAGGTAGAGACTAGTGCTAACAAGGACACGCTCATGATGTTAAGTCCTTTAATCAATCATAAAATACATATTAACTAACTAAGTCTGTGCTAAGCCATTATCTCATACAACTCCCCTTTATTTCTAGTTTGCTTTAGTTAAGCTGCCTCAACACATCATTGTTTTTCCATACCTTTGTCATGCAGTTTTCTTCCTCTGGAATGTCTCTACTAAGGCCTTTACTCTAAATGAGAAGCTCAATTTAAGCCATGTTTGTGAGAGAAACATGTGTACTTTGAACATTACAATGATAAGGTATAGGGCTGGAAGGTACCTTAGACATTATTATACAGGGAGAGCAAACATTTGAGAATAGGATACTGGCCTCTCTATCCCAACACCAAAAACTGCCTGTCACCAAAGGGGCAGCCAAGCCAGCCTTGTTAGTGAAGCAAAGTGTCTTGAGCTAGATCAAATCACCTCTACTGCCTGAGGTATAGATAGCTCAGGCCCATTTATAGATAGCTCAGGACCCTGTATCCAAGAACCCTGGAAATAGCAGTACTCTCCCCCAACCCCAACCCATCTCATCTCCAGTCTTTAGGACACAGGCCCTGCTTCCAGCCCAGCTCCCCATAGCCATCCTCCAGGGGAGCAATCCTTGTGGAGATTTGAAATGGTAACTGCCTATTTGGGAGCTGCAGCCCCTGCCTCCTCATCTACCTCCACTTCTGAAGATCCATGAGAAAAATCTCATCTCTGAAGTCCTAGATGGTTCATTGTCAGAAACCTAGGTGGTTACCTTAATGAAAATGATTAAAGAAGAATCACCATCTACTTTGATGATGTTTCCTAAGGCATGCCTTCAAAGAGCTTACATTCTAGTAGGGGAAGGGAACACATCAATGGGAGTGGGTTGTATGTGGATAAAGAATACCCATATGGGGCCCATAATAGCAATGTCCTTAGAGTCAGAGACACAGTCAAGATGGGAGGGTGATCACATTCCCCAAACAGAGACTACCAAAGGAACTCATCAATGGGAGAAGAAGACTATTCTCACTGAGGAATTTTGCAGGATAAGAAGCCCCCCATGCACTGAGGGAAATTCATTCATTCACCTAGTTATCTTCAGGTCAGGAATTGGTCCTTAAGTTTCTCATTAGCAGAAGTCATGAAAGGACTAGCTTTATACTACCCAATGTATTGATTAGGAAGTGGCATTCCTGCACAGTGCCCTAGACTATAATTGGACTGTACATGGAAGTGAAGTTGGCATTGCATGGATAAATTGAGTCAAAAGGTCAGGCTTCCCATGGGCAAAAGGCTCTAATTGAGTCAGTTTCCTAGATGCTACAGGAACAACCAACCAATTTTTTGAATGTTACACGTTAAACATTTGTTTGTTAACATAGTCTGTGCCATTTTTGCAGAAGATCCTTGTTAGAGCAACCCAAGGTAAAAACATCTGAGTGAATGCCCAGTGCCTGTCCCAGACAACCAAGGGCAAAAATATGGTGACGTTTCACTTCTCCACCTTCTATCCTCTAAGTCAGAGGTTTTCCAGTCTGGGAAATGAGTACCCCAGGGCATATGAGAAGCTTTTGAAGGGCATATAAGACATAACTAATAAATAACTTTATTTTCTTATTGAAGCTAATCTAATTTATTTTATCTTATGTTCATGAGTGAAAAACTAGAATTTATTACCTTTCATATTGAATATTGGGTTTATAGAAAGCCAAAGGGTTCAGTCATTTTTCAATCATGTCTGACTCTTCATGACCCCATTTGGGTTTTCTTGGCAGAGATACTGGAGTGCCTTGCCATTTTCTTCTCCAGATCATTTAACAGATGAAGAACTGAGGTAAACAGGGTTAAATTAATTGACCAGGGTGACACAGCTAATAAATGTTTGGGGCTGGATTTGACTTACACAGATGAGTCTTCCTGATTTCAGGTCCGCTCTGCCTCCTAGCTTCCTCAAGCCAAGGGAGTGGGGGGGGGGAGAAAAAACTGCTTTCACTACATGCTAAGCTCCATGAAAGACCATGTCCAATATAAATGTATGTCTCCCCCAATGCCAAGCCCAGTATTCTGCACAGTAAACATAATCACTACTGAATTAAACTCAGTTGAAACAAATTAGGGAAAGGTCCATTTTACAGAAAGAAAAACTCAGGGCCTGACTGCCTAGGTGACATACACCCAAGTAACAGGACAGGTTATTTGATGTACATCAGAAAAGAAGCATTCTCCTTTTTGCAGTCTCTGGGACAGATTCCTCCTGGTAAAGAGAGTAGCACTTTTAGTTTCTGGAACAAGGCTTAAAAACAAAAAAAGCAAACACACTGGATTGAAGAAAACAGGATCATAAATAAATTAGTTGTATTTTGCTTTTCCTGGCTGAAGCTGTCTCAAAATCTTTTTCTTTTCTGTCTGAAAGGACATCATAAAGGAACCACTCTATCCTATGACATAAGATGTCTGCATCTGAAGTGTAAAGAATGGAAAAATTGGAAAAGGTAATGTCTAACAGGAGATTTGGAGAAATTGTTTTGATTATACTGCCATTTCCTATGTAAAAGCCACTTATATATTGCTGTAGACCCCATCATTCCAAAGTACTTCATGTTCTCATGTCCTTCAAAGACTCTCATTTTGTTGGAAAATGATGCTCTTGGATAATGGGACAAACTATGAAGATAGTATTGGCTTTATTGAAAGTCCTGGGTCAATCTGCCATAGAACGAACCTGAACCCAATACTCAAAGCTTGCTATTCCTCCAGGTTCCCAACATGCTAATGTCTCTCACCCACTTGCTTTAGTCATCAGCAAGGGATGTCTCTTGGGCTCCTTCACCATGAACTCTATAGCCCAATTTGTCAAAGGTCAACTCCTGGCTTTAAATAAGGTTTTTGTTTCAACCAGAGTTTCCTAAAAAGAGCTTTTCTGTAATATTTTACATTTTCTTGATCCGCAACAATGGCACACCCTCCTTTAGTAAATATAGGAGGTAATTCGGTGGTGCAGTGAATAGAGTGCTAGACCTGGATTTGGGAAGACAAGAGTTCAAATCAAGTCTGACACTTAAAAACTGTGTGATCTTGGGCAAGTCATTTATCCTCTATCTTCATCAATTTCCTCATATGTAAAATGGGGATAATAATAGAAAGTATTTCCCAGGGTTATTATGAGGGTAAAATGAGATAATGTTTATAAAGAACTTTGTAGACCTCAAAGTGCTATATAAATGCTAGCTATTGTTATTAATATTTTTGTTAATGATAACAGCTATGTGACCATAAGCAAGTTACTTAACATCTGTCTGCCTCAATTTCCTAATTTGTAAAAAAAAGGGATAACAAGAGCACCTACCTCCCCATGTTGGGAGCATAAAATGAGACTATATTTATAAAGGGTTTTTAAAATCTTAATGTTCATAGAAATGTCAACTATTATTGTTATGATGATGATGATTGCATAGGAACTTTTAGAAGTGTCTTTTCCACTATGATAAAAATGGCTAACATATAGCAGTTTAAGGTTTTCAAAATACTTTATATCTATGATCTCATTTGATCCCTACAGCAACTCTGGGAACAGATGCTATTATTGTCCCCATTCTATAGATGAGTATAATATTGTCAGAGGATAGGTGACTTGCACAGGGTCATCCAGTTAGTAAGTACCTGAGGCAGTATTCTTATGGACTGCTTGTCCAGGACTCTAACTACTATACCACCTACAATACAAGTATCTTTTACTTCCATGTCAATTCAATTTCACAAGCATTTATTAAGCTCCTACTTTGTGCTAGCCACCTGGGATACGGAGATAAAATATAAAAGAACCTACCTTTCGTAAGCATATATTCTGCTGGGTTGAAACAACATGTAGATATATTTGTTGTTCTTGAGTTGTGTCTAACTCTTAGTGACCCCATTTGGGGTTTTCTTGGAAGAGATACTGGAGTGGTTTGCCATCTCCTTCTCCAACTCATTTTACAAATAAGGAAACTGAAGCAGACATGGTTAAGCGACTTGCCCAGGGTCACACAACTAGTAAGTGTCTGAGGCCAGATTTGAAATCATAAAGATGAGTCTTCCTGATTCCAAGCCCAGTGATCTATGCACTATAGCACCACCTAGCGGCCTCTATACCTACAAGTACATATACAAGATATTTAAAGTAAATACAAAGTAATGTGGTTAGGCGTCAAGACTGAGAAAAACAGAAGAGGAAGGACAACTCTTGAAAGGCCTTGATAGTGTGTGGCTCTTGAGCTGAACCTCGAAACGAACTAGGTATTCTAAAAAGTAGGGGTACAGAGGAAGAGTATTCTAACTGTGGAGTAAAACTTGCATAAAGGCCTTGAAATTGTATACCATTGATTACCAGTCTGCTATTAGGATCAAGGAGGAAAATCACCAAATAAAGAATGCAATTCTACAGGATCTTTCCCATACTTACTCTGCTTTCAGAGTCTTTGGATAAAAGGGTTGGGAAGGATAAGGCGGGCAACATAGCAATGAATGAATGAAGGGATGAATGAATGAATGAAAAACGATGTTTTAAGTACTAGATATATGCCAAGTACTATGCTAACCATTGGATATAGAAGTAGGAAAAACATTCTAATTAGCTGATGTAACATAAAAGAAAGTTCAGCAGATGGAAAGTCTTCAAGATACTAAGACCACAGTGGAAGGGTTGATGTCAAGACCCAGGGATCTTTAGGTCATATTGGTTGTGTTATCTTTCAGTTGTGACCCCATTTGTAGTTTTCTTAGCAAAGATATTAGAGTGGTTTTCCATTTCCTTCTCTGGCTAATTTTTATATGAACAAGGTGAACAAGGTTAAGTGATTTACTCAGGGTCACACAGCTAGTAAGTGTCTGAGGCCAGATTTGAACTCATTAAGATGAGTCTTTCTGACTCCAGGCCTAGAACTCTATCCACTATGCAATCTAGCTGTCTTGTAGGTTATATTTGTAGATTACATAGAAGTGCCTTGCAGAGACAATGGGAAGGTAAGTAGAAAGTGTTTACTGTTGTTTTTTTCTTATTGTGTTTTGTTTTTGTTTTTACATTTCTATGCTAGGCTCACAGCTGTTTAATTTTCCCCAATTCTATCTTTTTTCTTTTTTTGTCTATGAGCCAAGAGACAGCATATTTTTAGAAATTCAAACAAGTAAATAAACAATACATCTGGGAAAGAGAACTTTCATGCTAGTAACTCACATCTTCTAATCTATAATGAATAAGGATAAATTTGAATGATTCTCAAATTGAAATATTTTCAGATCATGTTTTTTTTTAATGTGCATAAGTTCTCAGCATAGCTCTGTACATGAAGTCCCTTTTTCATCTGTGTATGTCACATACTAAAGGCCCCCCATTTCACAGAAAAGAGCCTTTCATAAAGTGACACACAGACCCCACATTAGTGACAGCCATGGGCTGCACCAAGGACCAAAGGAATGATTAGGGAGTCTTTTTAAAAGAAACAAAGATGGAGAATGAATAGGTTACTTAATGTTATCACTGCAGTGATCTCATCTGGACCTTTTTCAGATATAATATCAAGGGCTTGTTATGCTAGAAAAATCATTCACCTGCTCATTCCATTTACTCTGGAGATCCCATTGCTGGGCATTTACCCTACAAAGGTCAAAGACAGAAATGAAGGTACTATTTACATTAAAATACTTAACGAGATATTTTTGTGACAGCCAGAAGCTAAAAAAAAGTGGGAAAATGGGGGGCGGGGAATGACTGAACTAATTATGCTTTAGGAATATTGTAGTAATAATTAGAATAACCTGTTCCCCTCAGCACTACAGAAGGAAGGGAAGGGAAGGGAAGGGAAGGAAGGAAGAAGGAAGGAGGGATGGAAAGGAAGGAAAACAGGAAGAGAGGGAGGAAAGGGAAGAAAGAATGATGGGAGGAAAGAAAGGAGGGAGAAAGGAAGTGAGGAAAAAGGAAAGGAGGAAGGAAGGAAAGAAGGAAGGAAGAATATGAGGAAGAAAGGAAGGGAAAGAGGAAGGAAGGAAGGAAAAGGAGGAGGAAGGGAGGGAAGAAGGGAGCAAAATAAGGAAGGAAAGGAAAAGAAAGCCCAGGAAGAAAAGGAGGAAGGGAGGGACAAAGGAAAAAAAGAAGAGAGAGAGAGGGGGAGAGGGAGGAAGGAATATGTATTTGTTTATGTGCCAGGCACTGCACACATAGTATTCTTATAAATTTTATCTCATTTGATACTCAAAACAATCTTTCTGCCTCAGTTTCCTCATCTTTAAAATAGACAATAAAAGCACTTACCTCCTAGAGTTGTTGTGAGGATAAAGTAAGCTCATATTTGTAAAGCATTTTGCAGGTCTTAAAGCACTAAATAAATACTAGCTATTAGATAATGTAATTTCAAGTCCCCTCATATTCCTTTGGATATAATCCAGATTGTCAATGTCCTTTAAGTAATTGAGTAAACCTGAATCAAGCGTGTGCTTTATTTAAGCCCCTGCATGAGTTGTTAAGGTTACAAACAGAAAATACAACATGTACTGTACTCAAGAAGTTGATCATTTAAAAGATGATAGTAACACTTCTTAAAATGTGCCACACAGAATTGAATAAAATACTCTCAATTGAGTCTGATGAGGCCAGGGTACAATGGAAATATTGACACTTTCATTCTGAACACTGCTCATGCCCTTTACTCCTTTACTTCTATTAAATTTGCATTAGATTTTTTTTTTTTGCTGCCATATCACACAGTTGGTTGTTATTGATTTTTGACTTTACTTGCCTGGTCTCTTTCATAAAAAATGATGGCTAGCCATGCCTCTTCCATCCTGTACTTGGGTTAAAAACCCAACTGAATAATGCAAAGGATTACAAAGTTATTTCTTGAGTTTTAGGTCATTAGGTAATTGAATTATTTAGTTTTTGGTCCTTTTATTTGGTGTATTAGGTATCTCATCTAGATGTATAGAAATAATTTTTGCATAGACAAAATATTGTCCAAGAAATATACCAGTTAAATATGATGAAACTCTGAGGTTTAGGTTGAAAAAGACCTTATTGGTTCCCTCATTCCACCTTTAGCTACTATGTGAATTCCCACTATGAAGTGTCTTCTAGTACTCTATCTAAAAAAAAAAAAGCCCAGCTCAACTTTTTTTTTGGCAGGGCAATGAGGGTTAAATGACTTGCCCAGGGTCACACAGCTACTAATTGTCAAGTGTCTGAGGTTGGATTTGAACTCAGGTCCTCCTGAATCCAGGGCCGGTACTTTATTCACCGCACCACTCAGTTGCCCCCACCTCACTTCATTTTAATGAAAGTTCCTCCTTAAATTGAACCAAAATTTTACTATCTAAAACTTTCACATATTGGTCTTAGGTCATGTTCTCCTGCCTTTGCAGGGCTTACAATCATTTTAGAGTAAAATGTGTAGACATCAAGTAACTTCAGAGTATTTCAACATCATAGAATTAGAACTGGAAGGGACCTTTAAAGACCATTGAATCCGGGGGGAAGGGGAGGCTTCCTGGAAGAAGAAAGCCTTCTCTGGGATGAACCTTGAGGAGAAAGCTCAGTAAACTGAGGGAATAGCCAGCCTGTCCTGGTTGTATCCAAAGAGAAGGCATTTGTGTGTATGAGAAATAAGATGGCAGACAAGAAAACCCAAAAGGAGCCAAAGGAAAAGAAGGCCAAAAAGGAAGATGTGGTGGAGAAGGTAGTGAAAAAGCCTCAAAAGCATTGCAGCCTCAATCCAGTACTGGCCAGAGGGATCAGCAGATACTCAAGGTCTGTCATGTATTCCCAGTGGGCCATGTGCAAGCACACGTACTCTGCACCCAAAACTCTGATTGAAAGGAAAAAGAAAGAGAAGTTGCATGCTACCATCTCAAAGCCAGTTGGTGGTGATAAGAATAGAGGAACCCAGGGGCAGCTAGGTGGCGCAGTGGATAAAGTACCGGCCCTGGATTCAGGAGTACCTGAGTTCAAATCCGGCCTCAGACACTTGACACTTACTAGCTGTGTGACCCTGGGCAAGTCACTTAACCCCCATTGCCCTGCAAAAAAAAAAAAAAAAGAATAGAGGAACCCTGGTGGTGAAGATTCACAAAATGCTTAAGTACTGGGGCAGCTAGGTGGTGCAGTGGATAAAGTACTGGCTGGCCCTGGATTCAGGAGGACCTGAGTTCAAATCTGACCTCAGACACTTAACACTAGCTGTGTGACCCTGGGCAAGTCACTTAACCCTCATTGCCCTGCCCCCCAAAAAATCTTTAGGTATTACCATACTAAGAATGTGCCTGGAAAGCTAAGTGATAGCAAAAAGCCCTTTAGCCAGCACGTGAGGAGACTCTGATCTAGCATTACCCCAGGAATGGTTCTGATCATGCTTACAGACAACCACAGGGGCAAGCCAGTGGTTTTCCTGAAGCAGTTGGCTAGTGGCTTGCTGCTGGTGACTGAAACTGTGACCATCAACCATGTTCCTTTGCAAAGAACCCATCAGAAATTTGTCATTGCCACCTCTACCAGGATTAACTTTTCAGGTCTAAAAATTCCAAATCATCTTACTGTTGCTTACTTCAAGAAGAAGAGGCTCCGTAAACCTAGACACCAAGAAGGATAGATTTTTGACACACAAAAAAAGAGAAATATGAGATTACAGAGCAGTGCAAGGCTGACCAGAAAACAGTGGACTCTCAGATCCTGCCCCAAATCAAGAAGATTCCTCAGCTCCTTGGCTACATGAAATTCTGTATTCGCTCTCTCCAATGGAGTCACTCCTCACAAACTGGTGAGGCTATGCCTGGAAAATAGGGGGCAGCTAGGTGGCACAGTGGATAAAGCACCAGTCCTGGATTCAGGAGGACCTGAGTTCAAATCCAGCCTCAGACACTTGACACTAACTAGATGTGTGGCCCTGGGCAAGTCACTTAACCCCAATTGCCTCACCAAAAAAATTTTAAAAATATATCTGGAATAAAAAAAATTTAAAAATTAAAAAAAAAGACCATTGAATCCCACCCTCATTTTACAGATGAGGAAATTAAAGCTTAGGGAAGTTAAATGACTGGACCAAACAGCTAGTAAATTTCAGAGGTAGATTTTGAGCCCAAGTCCTCCTGATCCCAAGTCAGTGCTCTATCTGTTGTACCATATTGCCTCTCAAAATGTAGTCTGTTGGGGCAGCTAGGTGGTGCAGTGGATAAAGCACCAGCCCTAGATTCAGGAGGACCTGAGTTCAAATCCAACCTCAGACACTTAACACTTACTAGCTGTGTGACCCTGGGCAAGTCACTTAATCCCAATTACCTCATTAAAAAAGGAAAAAAAAGTAGTCTGTCATAATGCAAAGTACAATATTGGTATACTTGAGTATTCTTTGCCACTGGACCAAAGCTGCTAAGGAAATTGAAGGAAGAGGAATGATAAGTTACATGAGAACTCTTATTGGACATGGGTTTTGAAGGTGTTTGAGGAGATAGATGTATTGAAGCAGGAGGGACATTCCAGGTGGTGGGAGGAACCACAGGAGATGGTACAAGGGTGAGAATGAATGAGTTGTGTGGAGAAGAATAGTGGGAAGATAATATAGCCTAGATGGCCTATATTGCAACTGGCAACAGGTAGGATTGAAGACTGCAGAAGCTGGGGAGGTGTTGGGTTTCTGGCTTCCTATTAGATACCCTCATGACTCAATTGGAGATGACCATATAAACATTTTGAGAATAGCTCCTGGGAGGCAATGCTGGAGCTCTGAGGAAATGACTGGGAGATTGGTTTTATGTGGTTCCCCTTAACTCTTGCTATGTCTAGCAGGCAGCCTATTCTGATGGTCCTTCGGATATGCCTGTATGAGAATCCACAGATTTCTTTGAGATGGAAACAGAGGGTGTGTGTGTGTGTGTGTGAGTGTGTGTGTGTGTGTGTGTGTGTGCGTTGAGGGAAGATGGCAGGGAGAAAGATAATTATAAATAAAATAATAATAAGTGCATAAGATATATAAAGTACCATGTAAGAATGGAGAGGGAAAATGACATTACAGACTTAGGGGAACGTGAAAGTATATAGAACTATTAAGACCTTCTGAGGCTTCCTGATTCTACTCTCATATGACGTGAGCTGTGCATTAAAGGATGGGCAGGAATTGAAAGGATGAGGGAAGATAGAGAAGGAGGAAAATTCCAGGCATAGGAATTGATGTTAATAAGGGCATATGGAGATGAAAGAGTATATTTGTATTTTCAAAAATGAGGGCAAAGTAGATCAATTTGGTTATAGTCTGGAGTATGTGGAAGGGAGAGATAAAAGATAGCTTTGGAAGAGTAGAGTGGTATCACACTATGAAAGTCTTAGGATTTTTTTTTTGCAGGGCAATGAGGGTTAAGTGACTTGCCCAGGGTCACACAGCTAGTAAATGTCAAGTGTCTGAGGTCAGATTTGAACTTAGGTCCTCCTGAATCCAGGGCCAGTGCTTTATCCATTGCTCCACCTAGCTGCCCCAGTCTTGGAATTTCTTGCTATGGAATTTCAACTTCCTTTGATAGACATGAATAAATCAATCTACAAGGCTCTCTTAAGCTCTTTATTAGCCAGACTAATAATAATCATAAGCAATTAAGGTGTTTTCTCTCTAGGCTAAGCTTTGGGGATACAAAGAAAAAGCCACCAAGTCACTGCCATCATGGAGTTTACATTATAAAGAGAAGACAAAGAAACACTCAATAAATGTTGAATAAATGAGTGAATGACTGAGACTCACTGAAAAAATGACTCAGTGAATCAATAAATGAATGAGAGAGTTAGTACAAAAGTAGCAACATTACAACTTGGATATAAGAGGAAAAAGACAATAAACCAAGACTTACTAGATCTCTCTTAGGGCACATCAGGAAAGGAGCAGAATCTGAAAAAGGAGCCCCACACTTTCTTCCACAAAAAATCCCAGACCCCAAGTTTATAAATGGAACAGAGATTGAGGGATTTCAACAAGCGGGATCAAACTTCCTCTCAAATAAAACAGGAGGAACTTTCTGTACATTTGTTTGCTTTTTTGATGGGAAACAAAGGCCCTACCTTGCCAGTTTCTAATAGTGTGTTGCATTTAAAAGATGATGTTTAATGTCCTATGGGATGAATTTAATTGAACATTCAACAGACTGGCACCGCTGAGCATCTATTTTTTTCATGATGGATGGTCTATCTCTGTTAAGCAGCTAAGTGGAACTGAAATGACTTTCTCTAGCTGATGTTACCCTTTCATATTAAAGATTCAGACTTTTCTGTCAGTGTCCAGATGAGCAGTTGGAACAAACACATTGTCAAACACTTAGGAAAATAGAAGACATTGTGAGAAGGAAAAGAAGCTGCATATTACTGGTTTTTGCTTAACCATCCAGTACTCTATGAAAACCTGACATATCTTTTGACTGTTTTCTATTCCTTCTAAGGCATTAAAAATAAAGTTACACATTCCTCATAATCCTGCTCATCATGAAAACTTAGAAAAGGAAGAATTCTTATCTTTATTCCAGGATTATTTGTTGAAATGTTTTTGAGGCTGCAGAGTCAGTGATCTCAAGGGATGAATTGGAAAGTTCCTCTGCTGACAAGGAGCTCAAGGTATAATTTAATTCATCCTCCCTCTTCCATTCAGAGTTTATATAAACCTGTGGCTTTTCTAAGGAGGGATTATGGAAGCCCTTCGTGTAATAGACTGATTAACTAGAATCCTCAGAGATGGAGGTGGAGGTTCATTGAAATTTTCCTATTTAGTCAAGACTGAGCAAATCACCCCCTCCCTTTGTTGATCTCAAATCTTACTGCTAAAAATATTTCTAAAATGTATTTGTATACTTTTTTTTCTTGAACAAGAATTTTGTACTGAATCTAATTGAATATTTCTTGGTTGATGTGAGGAACATAAAGTGCCCTAGGGTCACTATTCTGAAGATTGGTCAAAAACCATGTTGATTTACTATAGAAGGTGTAAGTGATTGTGCTGGACATGGATTGATCCAAGGATATCTGCTAGAAATTGCCTTTTAAAATAAAGCCCAGATAGGGTGCTGATGTATTGTTCTTGTTGTTGGGTTTTTTATATGTTTGTGAGCTTTGCCTATTTCTCTGAAAAGTTTTTTTTTTGGGGGGGGTTTACTTACAAACTCTTTCAGTCAGGATATTCATCTTATGTCTAATCTGCATCCCTCTCACTGAAATTGAAACCTATTTCCACTTGTTCAGTGCTTCATAGAGAGGGCCATATCATCATTCTATGCACACTTATGCTTTTTGTTTGTTTTATTTAATTTTTTTAATTTATGGAATAAAACAAGCATTCCCATAATATAATATAATAAAAATGATTGCATATGAAACTGCAAATCTATTTTGTACAACTTGCTATTCCTATTAAATATATAATAAACTTATCATGTAAATTTCTTTTTTTCTTACCTCCCCCCATCCTGCCCTAGAGATGTCTACTATTAGACACAGATAGGTAGATATATGAAAAATTATTCTATACATCTATTTTTCTCTGGATGCATAATGTCTTTTTAATTGTTGAAATCTACAATGAAATCATTTATGGAAACCAAATCTTAGGCTTCTTCAGATGATGTAATCTAAGTTTCTAATTCTAGATGAATCCTCTTCTCGAGTTATTTTTGCCATAATACTGTTCCTTCCATAACTGGGATATAGGACTATGAGTTTATTGATATAGGATAATTACCTCTTCCAATCCAGATTTGCAATTTAGTTGTTTTTTTTTTCCACATTATTTCCCCATTTTATTTAGAAGTCTAGGCATATCTGTTCCATGAACAACAAAGGATAAATCAAGCACTCAGATGCTAAGAATTGTTCTTCAAACATTATATCCAATGATGCCACCCTTGCCTATGATTTCGCCAACGTAAAACTACATGCATACCTCAGTGGCCTCCAAACTATTTAGCAGAGCTTCCTTAACTGTGAGATTTTTGAAGCTATCAGTTTGAGCTGATGTGATTGTTTTTCTCAGTCTCTCAATGGCTCAGGGATCTCAGTAGGACTTGGAGGAACCAGCTCAACCTTGGCATAGTGCCAAAATGTGACCAATCAGGGCTTCAAATAAATTATAGCAACATTTAGCAGGACTGGGGCTTTCTCAATGGCATTGAGGATCAGCTGCTTTCTCAATGGCATTGAGGATCATGGTCTGGGCAAACAGAGGAGCTCAAGGCTGGTCTTGCAATTTAGTTTTGAGGAGTGTCTGGGATCACTGGGAAAATGAGTGACATGATGAGGGTCCCACAGTCAATATGTGTCAGAGTTGGAATGTGAATCCAGATTTCCTCATTGGGATCCAATTATCCAGGCTGGGCCTTAAAACCAATCCAATGTGAAGCCCTAAAAAGCAAGATTTGGTGATAATAGTCCACCTGGGTTTTGTATTTGAAGTTGGTGGTGCTAGAGCTGTGTAGGAACTGCATTAAACTGTGAGCCTAATCCTACCCACTCACCCCAGAGTCCTTTTTCCCTCTTCTCCCAGGTGGCAGTGGGGAGAAATATGCCTTTGAGGTGTTGGAGTAAATGTTTTTTGTTTTTTTTGGGGGGGGGTTGTTCTTGCTTTGTCTGTTTTTTTAATTTTGTTTTTGTTTGTTTTGTTTTGTTTTTTTGTGGGGCAACTGGGGTTGCCCAGGGTCACACAGCTAGTAAATGTTAAGTGTCTGAGGCCAGATTTGAATTCAGGTCCTCCTGAATCCAGGGCAAGTGCTCTATCCACTGTGCCACCTAGCTGCCCCCTAATTTTTATTTTTATTTTTATTATTTATTTAAATTTTGAGGGGCAATGAGGGCTAAGTGGCTTGCCCAAGGTCACACAGCTAGTAAGTGTCAAGTGTCTGAGGCTGGATTTTAACTCAGGTCCTCCTGAATCCAGGACCGGTGCTTTATCCACTGTGCCACCTGGCTGCCTCTCTTGCTATGTCTTTGAAGTAAATATCTGGATCAGGTTTCAAAATCTAATCCAATATTAAGTACTTAAGTGGAACTGAAGTGCTAGTTACTGGGCCTCTGAAACAGGGTAATACAATCAATTAGAGCTCCATCTGATATCAGCAGAGAAATTTCTCAATTTCCTCAGGATACTTGGAAACCCTTTGTGGGAAGTAAAATGAAGGTCTGGCCTTCAGACAGTAAGACTAGAGTCAACCATGTCACAGCTGATTTTCATCTTACTTGTATCAAGAAGGTTAAGATTGATATAATTCAATTACTCCAGAAGTATGTAGAAATACTTGTTAGACAAGAACTTGACATTTAGAGGATCAGAGACTGGGTTAAAGTTTATTGGTATTGTTGTTCACTCATGTATAACTCTTGGTGACCCCATTTGGAATTTTCTTGGCAAAGATACTAGAGTGGATTATCATTTCCTTCTCCAGCTACTTTTGTTTTGTTTTTGTTTTGCAGGGCAATGGGGGTTAAGTGACTTGCCCATGGTCACACAGCTAGTAAGCGGTAAGGTCTGAGGCTGGATTTGAACTCAGGTCCTCCTGACTCCAGGGCTGGTGCTTTATCCACTGCACCACCTAGTTGCGCCCCTCTCCAGCTACTTTTACAGATGAGAAAACTGAGGCAGACATGGTTAAGTAATTTGCTCAGGGTCACACAGCTAGTAAGTGTCTGAAGCCAGATTTAAACTCAGGAAGATGAGTCTTCCAGACTCCAGGCCCCGCATTCTATCTACTATGCCACTAACTGCCTCAGGTTAAAATTTAGAGATAATCTAAACACTATGTGAACCTTATCATCTTTTGTCCTGTTTTCTACCTCTCTAACATCATCACTGCTGAAGTATAATGACATCACACAAGAAAATGATCATTTTGTCTTTTTCTTAATTTCCTTGGCTGCCATGACCAAAAAATTTCATTAACTAATGACCAGCTGCATCAACTCATGTAGGTCTTGTCTTTTTTCCCCCCTGAAACCAATTACCTCATAATTTCTAACAGCAAAATAGTACTCCATAATCATGTGACAAGCTTGTTCAGCCATTCCATAATTGATGAGCTTCTCTTCAATTTTCAATTTTTTGCCACCATAAAAAGAACTACTATAGAACATTATTGTATATATAAGTCCTTTTTCTTTTATCTCTTTGGAGTATAGACCCAGAAGTGGTATTGGTTTATAAGAGGGTATGCACATTTTGATAGCCCTTTGAACAAAGTTTCAAATTGTTCCCCAGGATGATTGCATTAGTTCACAAATCCATCAATGGTTTATTAGTGTACCTATTTTCCCTCATCCATTCCAGAATTTGTTACTTGTTATAGGTGTGAAGTAGGTACCTCAAAGTTGTATTAATTTGCATCTCTAATCAGTAGTGATTTAGAGCATTTTTTCTCATGATTATAGATAACTTTGATTTCATCTTCTGAATACTGCCTATTTATATCCTTTGTTCATCAATTGGGGGATGGCTCGTATTTTTTGAGGGGGGGCAATAAGGGTTAAGTGACTTGCCCAGGGTCACATAGCTAGTTAAGTGTCAAGTGTCTGAGGCTGGACTTGAACTCAGGTCCTCCTGAATCCAGGGTCAGTGCTTTATCCACTGTGCCACCTAGCTGCCCCCTAATGGCTCTTATTTTTAAAATTTGACTCAGTGCACTATACGTTTGAGAAATGAGGCTTTATGCAAAGAAAATTGCTGTAATACTTTTTGGTATTATTTCATTGTCTATGATACCTCTTAGCAAAATGTAGTTTTCCTAATTACCTCTTTTAATTAGTTCTATTTTTGTTTTGCTTTATCTGAGATCATGATTGCTACTCTTGACTTTTTTTTAAACTTTGACTGAAGCATAATAGATTCTGTTCCAGCCCTTAATTTAATTCATTTATTTATTCATTTATTCATTCATTCATTTGTTTATTTATTTATTTGTTTTTGGTGAGACAATTGGGGTTAAGTGACTTGCCCAGGGTCTGAGGCCAGATTTGAACTCAGGTCCTCCTGACTCCAGAGCTGGTACTCTATCTACTGTGCCATCTAGCTGCCCCTGCAGCCCTGTATTTAAACTGTTTATATTTTTTATTTCAAGTGTGTCTCTTGTAAACCACATATTGTTGTATTCTGGTTTCTAATCCATTCTGCTACCTGTTTCCATTTTATGGGTGAGCTCATCCCATTCACATTCAAGGAAATGCTTTTGTAGTGAAGGGGAAGATGGGGAATCAAGCAATTCTTAAACCCCATTCTCATCAGATTGCTTCAAAGAGGAATATGTATGTATGTATATGTATGTATTTCCTTTTGAACCTCTTCTCCCAAGGCATACTTTTTTCTCACCTCTCCACTTTTTTTCTGAGATCATGCTAACATAATCAACTCACACTCATGCTCTGTCTATGTAGATTTCTTCTAACTGCTTTAATAATGATAAAGTTCTTAAAAGTTTTGTGTATTGTCTTCCCATACAGGAATGTAAACAGCTTAGCCTTATTGAGTCCTTATGATTTCTCTGTCAGGTTTACTTATGCTTCTCTTGAATCTAGTGTTTGAATGTCAAACTTTGTATTCATCTCTATTCTTTTCATCAGCACTGCTTGAAAGTCTGCTATTCCATTAAACATTCATTTTCCCCCTGAAGGATTATACTCACTTTTGCAGGATAGGTTATTCTTGGTTGTCATCCTAAATATTTTGCCTTCCAGTATATCATATTCTTTTTTTTTTTTTTTTTAGTGAGGCAATTGGGGTTAAGTGACTTGCCCAGGGTCACACAGCCAGTAGGTGTTAAGTGTCTGAGGCTGGATTTGAACTCAGGTCCTCCTGAATCCAGGGCCAGTGCTTTATCCACTGTGCCACCTAGCTACCCCCAGTATATCATATTCTAAGCACTCTTCTCCTTTAAAATGGAAGCTGCTTGGGAGGCAGCTAGGTGGCACAAAGGATAAAGCACTGGCCCTGGATTCAGGAGGACCTGAGGTCAAATCTGGCCTCAGACACTTGATTCTTACTAGTTGTTGTGACCCTAGGCAAGTCACTTAACCCTTATTGCCCTGCTAAAAAAACCCAAAAAACCCCCAAATATAAAATAAAATGGAAGCTGATAAATCATGTGTCATCCTGACTGTAACTCCACAATATTTGAATTATTTCTTTGTCTCCTTGAAATATTTTCTCCTTAACCTGTGAGTTCTGGAATTTGGCTGTAATATTGATGGGAGTTTTCATCTTGAGCTCTTTTTCAGGAGGTGATTGGTGCATTGTTCAATTTCCATTTTATTCTCAAATTCTAAGATATGAGAACAGTTTTTCTTGATAATTTCTTGAAATAACATGTCTAGTCTGACTGTCTCTGTTTCTCTCTCTGTTTGTCTGTCTTTCTATCTGTCTGCCTCTCTGGTCATGGCTTTCAGGTATTCCAACAATTCTTAAATCATCTCTCCTTAATCTATTTTCCAGGTAAGTTGTTTTTCTGATGAGATAATCTTTTCTTTCTATTTTTTAATTCTTTTGATTTTGTTCTATTGTTCCTTAATATTTCATATGGTCATTAGCTTCTACTTGTCCAATTCTAATTTTTAAGGAATCATTTTCTTGAGTGAGGTTTTATAGTGCTTTTCCCATTTGGTCAATTCTATGTTTTAAGGAATCATTTTCTTCAGTGGATTTTTGTGCTTCTTTTATCATGAGGTCAATTCTGGCTTTTTTTGACAAGTTTTTTTTTGTGCCTTTTAAGAAAAACAGGCTATTAATTCTCCTCTCATAATTTTCTCGTATCACTCATTTCTTTTCCCAATTTTCCTCTATCACTCTGATTTCGTTCTTTAACTCTGTCAGGAATTCTTGATCACCTTGGGTTTAATTAGCATTTTTTGAGGCTTGGATTGTATATATTTTCACATTGATGTCTTCATCTGAGTTTATGTCTAGGTTTTCTCCATCATTGTAGTAGCTTTTTATGGTCAAATTATTCTTGTTGTTATTGTTGTTTGCTTATTTGCAGCCTATTTCTTGACTTTAAACTTTATTTTAAAGTTGGGCTTGGTGCATGGTTTCTTGAAGGCCAAGGTATGGCTTAGTCTCATCCTCGTGATGATAGTCATCTCTTCCCCTGGGTGAGAAATCACCTTTTGCTGGGTGACCAGCACCTGGATATAGGAGTTCCCAACTTCTCAACCTCACAAAATTCTTTCAAGGCTATAAACACTTGTCTCGGTATAACCTATATTAATAAAATATGAAGCAGAAAATGCAAAAAAAGACTTAAGGTCCATTTCAAGCTTGTTTAGGTAAGCACATATGCTTATTGTCACATAAACGCAGTTGCCTTTACTGCCAGGGTTGGGGAAGAGAGTGAAATCTTTTACTACACCCTTCACTGGATGTCTCAAGGAGATTTTGATGGAAGGGAAAGAGAGATAGAGACAAAGAGAGATGGAGAGGTGGAGGGAAAGAGAGAAAGACAGTGATAGAGAGAGACAGAGAGAAAGATGGAAGAAGAGGAGGAGAAGGAAGAAGAAGAAGGAGAAGGAGAAGGAGGAGAAGAAGAAGAAGAAGAAGAAGAAGAAGAAGAAGAAGAAGAAGAAGAAGAAGAAGAAGAAGAAGAAGAAGAAGAAGAAGAAGAAGAAACCTCTCTTTTTTAAAGACTGCTGAGTGGACAGTGGCTACTCATTTTTGTCTCATCCTTCCTCACTCTTCCTCACCACCATCATAGAGATTATTAAGGGAACAATAAGAAGATTGCTTGTTTGATCCAAAGTACAAATCTGTGGGCACAAATGACAGTTACTGAATCATCCCAAAACAAAAGTCTTTCATTGTTGATCCAGAGCATGTGTATCACCAGATATGGCTAGAGATTTGTTCAGCTATATGCATGTTTCATAGTGTAAGGGGGGGAAATTCTAGCTATACTATCTAAAATCTAATGATTGGTCACCAATAAATTATAAGCTTTAGCAAGAGTATTTATTACAGAGCATTAGGATCAGAGAGAAAGGTAACAATCTATTTCTGAGAGACCCTATCATCCGACCACCCATGGCAAGGTCAGGAACCAAAAGAGCCAGAACCCCTCTGCCAGTGTCTGCTTCCTATTTCATGTCCTTGTCCCAGAAATGGGAGGTTCCTCAAGTTGATTGTCTGGTAGCCTTGATAGACAGTACCCATAAGCAAAAAACATCACTTCCTGATGGTAAGGACCTTGACCGCATGGCTTGCCCTCAGAGGCCTTCTCCTCATGGTGGTGCTTTTCTACAGTAAGTCTCCAGCAGGTGGCATCATTCCAATCATTACAATAGGCTGGTCCCTATAAGTCCATTCTCACACATGCTCCATGCAGCATGTTCTTCATACATACATATGCACATGTTTATATGCTATAAATATGTTCATTGTATAAAAATATACATGTGTGTTTAATTATCCAGCTTATGATTTCATCAGGAAATTAACTCTACCAATGCAGTTCAATAATTTCTCTGTAACTTAGAGCCTGAAAGAGTTGCTTAGGCACTCTGAGAAGCTAATTGACTTGTCGAGAGCCACACAGTCTCAGGCTATCAGAGGCTGAATTTGAATACATGCTGTCTGATGATAACCTTCTATCCATTATCCCATGCTGCCTCAATCCAATTATAGCAAATAAAAAATAGTTAAAATGAAGTTTCTCAGGATGTCTTAATAATAGCAAATTCCTTCCATCATTGGAATGGTCTTTGACCAAGAAGAAATGTAAGAAACAGAATAAAAAAACCCAGAATTCTATTGTTAACAAAAAAAGAATACCCTCCATTTTATCATAGATCAGTAAAAGCAGAGGCAGGTTTTGCTATGTGGGCAATTAACAGAAAGTAGAATGCATCGTATTACTGTTGAGTCTAAAATAAGTTAATTAAAGTACAAAATAGTACATAAAATGGCAATAAGTGCAAAAGATTAGTATTCTAGAAATGTCCTCCTATATAGGAGGGCTAAAGTGAAGAATTAGGATCAATACTATTAGGGGGTAAAATATAATTTGGAACAATAATTAGGGTTTTCTCATAGACCTATTACTGAGCTTGCAGTGGATAGAGTTCTGGACCTAGAAACAGGAAAACCTGAGTTTAAATATGACCTTAGACACTAACTGTATGACCCTGGTGAGTCACTTAACCTCTTTTTGCCTCTGTTTCTTCAGCTTTAGAATGGGTATAATAATATCACTTATCTCCCAGGTTTGTTTTGGGGCTCAAAGGAGATAATATTCCTAAATTGCTTCAAATACTGCTTGGCACATAATAGGCAGTAAACAAATGTTGGTTCTTTCTTTCCTAGTAAGTACAACTCAGATTTTGTGATGTCCTCAAGATGGTATATGTAGGGCACATCAAGCTCACAATGGCAATAAATAATAAGAGGTCCACAGAGTGCCCATTTACTTGAATCCCATGAGAGACAGAAAGGTAGACCTGAATCCTGCCAAGGCTCTAATGAGACATGTAGAGATTTTTCCTTGTTAGTTAATTGTCAGAAGCTGCTCTAGTGAGTATTTTCCTACTTTATTAAAAAATGTCTGCTAAGGATAAGGTCCCTAAACTCAGATTTCTGAGTGGCTTTATTGTATCATTAATGTAAGATGGCTCTTTGATAATCATATATACATATTAAAGGTAAGCATATGGACAGGAATGAACCTAGGCAGGTAGAAAACAATGACCATGACTCTTTGGCTTAGTTTTCTTTCTGTACTTTCCTCCCTTTTCACTAGATTACAAAGAATTATCCCCCCAAAATTAGGATCAAGAATCTGAAGGGGCTCCTAAATCCTTGGAGTCTTTGTCTTATTCTTGGAAGAGTATCACCCAAATTCTAGCTTTGGCAAGTGTAAACTCAGCAGATAGACAAGAATTCTCTAACCTTAAGTCAGAATGAGTAACCTGACAGACACTATGCCCATGGTGCCTAGAAAATTGAGTTTGAAAATAGATCTAAGTCTGAAGGTACTGATTGATTAACTGAGGGTGAATCTGGCTATGTGTTTCAAAGACCTCATTACCTGAGATGAGGAATTTTTCTTGAGAGGAAACTCCCATTCTAGTCAAAGCTCTGAGAAACTGACAGTTTATCCCTTCACAGGAGGAAAAGCCACTTAAGGGTTTGTTTTTTTCTTTTCCAGTATAATGATTGCCTCTCTTTCTAAAAGAGTTCTAACAAAAGGCTTTTAAAAGGATTTTAAGGGGGCAGCTAGGTGGTGCAATGGATAGAGCACTGCCCCTGGATTCAGGAGGACCTGAGTTCAAATCTGGCCTCAGACACTTGACACTTACTAGCTGTGTGACCTTGGGCAAGTCACTTAACCCCAATTGCCTCACCCAAAAAAAAAATTCCAAAAAAAAAGGATTTTAAGCCAGAGGAGCAATGACAGAGTCCATTACACTTCTTATGATGAAGTAATGCCTCAACAGCTAAAGCAGAAGGAGAGAGAAGCTTCAGAACTTCATGCCCAGTGGAACTGTGCTTAGTAGTGGACGTAGAACCAATAGTGACAGAGTAGTGACCACAAAATGTCAGCAGAGAGCAATGTACAGTAGAGTCTATACTTCAAATGAAATCTGAAGAGAGGAGGTCTAGTAAGAGCAACATGATAATGTCACCAGAAGACCCTGGCATCCCTGAAACATCACAGACATAAGTTGCACCTCCATACAATTGCCTTGGCCACCTGGGTTTGTTTTTTATTTTTTTTAATGTGTGTGCTCATTCACGTATATTCCCTACCTGTGTTCATTCTTCTCAGTGATGCTGTATATATGAGAGAATGTGCACCAGATTTGTGGGACAAATATTTCATTTCTGTCTTTCTTACTATGTTTTTTCATGAAATGCCTTTTATTTGAACTAATTATGCCCTTTGGATGACTAATAAAAATAAATATACCCATAGCCCTCATGACATAGTTTCAGGTGCATGTATACCCTAAAGATTACCTTCAATCTGTGGCAACTTTGCCAGGGGAATCCAATAGGTGAATTGAAATGTATACCCAGTACTACATTAAAATGAGTCAATTTTTAAACAAAAGGTGACAAATGTATTTTCATGATTCATCCCTATACTTCTAGTTTACCAGAGTTCTTAATAAGAACTCAAACTCTCTTGGCAATAACTATCAAATATTTTTTTTTGCTCATGAGGAAGAATGAAAAAAAATCACAATAAAGATCTATTTAAATTATGGAAGCCAATAACATTTTGTAAGCCTGCAGCAGTACTTGTGATCCTGGAAGTAACAACACTTGCACATCCTAATCCTCATCCTAGGCAACCATCGTTCTAGACCAAGTCAAATTTCAGTGATTTACCTCCGTGACATAGTCAAATTTGCCCTATGTTGTAAATCTAGGAAATTTAGAGTAGATACTCCAATGTATTTGTATGAGGCAGTATGATTTCTGATGTACCTTAGTTAAAAATCTCCCTGGCTCTTACCATTAATCTATTCTTCCTTTCAACCAATCTTTCTCCACCTGTTCCCAATTCTAAATTCTTCATCTCTCCCTGAGGTCATGATTTCCAGTCATCATCATAAAAGCTATTTTGCTCAGGGGCAGAGAAGGAAGAAAGGAGGCAGAGTTTAAATTAGTGAACTAGGAAGAAGGAAAAAAAGGAAATACAAAAGTTATTAAATTTAAAATTGTGTTTGGCACATTTGAGCTTAGTGACCACTAAAGTCAAAATTTAGACTTTTGGACACCCCAAAGGAACAATGAGATGAGAAATTGAGGGGTGGAAAATTCAGTGCAAATATGGATTGACTTTCATACTTTGAAGGCAAATCTACCTCATATAACTTCTAGGCAAAAGGGGAAGTTGTTTGTGAGATGGCAGTTCAAGAAAGTAGAAAGTCTTTGTTTGAAAGTCAAATGAATAACTAATATGGAAATGTTTCACATGATTGAACATGAATAAGCTATATGAAATTGATTACCATTTCAGGGAGTGGAGAGGGGAAAAAGGGAGGGATAGAATTTGGAACTCAAATTTTTTTTAAAAAATTTAAAATGGTTTAACATGTAATTGGGAAAAATAAAATATGTTAAAGACAAAAAAGAAAGTCAAAAGAATACTCAACTATTTTATATCTAATGATCATTTTGGAAATAATAAATAGAAGGCAGAAAACAGAAAACAGCAGGATCATACCTTACTGAAAAAAAATCATGAAATATCTTTAAATCTTTTCAAGTCTCTTTAAATATTTCTGTTGAACTCTTCCCAGTAATGACCTTCTGAATTTCATAGCAATGATGAGTGTTTCCTCACTTGCTTAGGGGAAAATTAAGGCAATACGAATAAATTAATAACAGGTTGCTGTTATAAGCTAGTAAATATAATTTTATATTAGTAATTATGTTATACAGTTTAATCAATTTATATGCATTTTAGAAAACAGTATACTGTGTAGACATTTAATTTAGAATTAAATATGGCATTTATGGTTTCTATAGAAAGATAAGGCCAATGTTGCTTAGGAATATCCCCAATCACCTTCCCAATTCCTACCATCATACAATTGTTTCTGTAACAGGAGTTGAATTGAATTTGGACTTACTTTGAGGTAGAAATTACAGAGCTGAGGTTCCTGTAAAATAACAAATCTCTAGTCCCCCCAATTGCTTTATGTTCTGGTGATATTTAAGTGTTAGGCTTTGGCTTGTGTATACTACAGTTTTAACTTAAATAACTGAATCCCATCTTAAATATTTCTGTCAATATATGTTTGCATTTGATATTAAGATTTCTATGTCCAGGAATAAATACTTGTCCTATATCTTATTTATATTATACATTGAGTGCCTTTCAACTACCTACTTTTGGAGATACTTTATACATGAGCCAAAACCTAAGACTTAGATAATTTTATACATGATTCTGGGTTGGGGGTGGAGGTAGGGAAGACATGTTGAGTCCTCAAAATATGAGAATCTGATCCCTCTTTGTCCTTTTGCAAGGGTGAGATTGAGCCAGTTCAAACCCATTTTCTCCAGAGCCAATTATTAAATTTTCAGTATGAACATTTACACATTGGAAATCAACAAATGCTATAAATCAAGGCTTAATTTATTGTATCATTGATTGTGTAATCTTAAGAAAGAGATTGTAAATAATAATAAAATGCAGATCAAGCTGAAAAAGTTATTGCATTTTTGGAGAACCCAATGTTTTCACTACACCACTGCTTGACTCCCTAGAATGTAACTTTTTTCTATAACTGTGTGCTTCCTGATCAGATGTGACCCTTAGTGGAAAGAAATGAGCCCAGTTCCCCGGTACTTTAGGTCCAATTGTTACTTTTATTAGATTGCAATGGAATAATCATATTCAACTTACATAACTTCAATTTGGAGCACTTTCCCCACAACCTTCCAACAACTGGCTTTAGTTGTGTGAGAATTGCCTTTAATCAATCTATTTTCACATTAGAATAACAAGTGGACACATAAAGAAGGAAGCAAATGTGAAGAGGAGAGGATTTGTTGAATGGTAGTGTCTGTGTCTGAAGAGCTGGTATACTTGTCATTTGTCAAGGTGATAAGATATTCTTTAACGATAGAACTGTATATTGATGGAAGTAGCAAAGAGTAAAGGGCAGACATAGGAAGTATGGTCATGCTTGTGGTCATTTCCTCAGTGTGTTTTCTGGATTTAACACACTGAAATACAGTTTGGAAAAACAGTATGATTTGTTTGGACCTGATTCATAGACACAATAGGCTGCCACCCAGTGGAAGAATTTCTGGGCTGCCAAGAAAGGCCCTAACAAAAAAAGATATTCACCTCTCATAGGATAAATAATGTCTAGAATTATTTTAAAAGAAATGGAAGCTGTCACAAAAGAAGATGTGTTACCTTGAAAACACCTAAGAGAGATAGAATGAAAATTTAAATTCATACTAAGGTATAAATGACTCTTTTCAGCTCCTTTCTTTAAAGCCATTATGGAAGGGAGTGACTTGCATTAGGTATGTCTGATAAACAGGTTTGTTGGAAGCAGGGCAGTGTTCTTAACCTGGGTTCATGGACTGTTCTCGAATTTTTTTTTCTAATATTTTGAAAACTGTATTTCAATCTAATTAGTTTCTTTGGTAGTCCTATGTATTTTATTTTATCCTTTTAAAAATGTTATTCTTAAATGGCTTGGTCTATGGGCTTTACTAGATTGCCAAAGAGGTCTGTGACATAAACAAAAAAATTAAGAAGCCTTGTCAAAGATGGTCATAGAAAGGAAAGTCTGAAGACTTGGAAGAGAAACTTCCCCCACTTCATAATTTTGTTCAGAATTGTCCCTAACAGGAAAGAAAATTTCTCAAATATAGAGAAAACTTAATCAAACATAAGAATGCAAGTCATTCCCCAATTGAGAAATGGTCAAAGGATATGATCAGGCAGATTTCAGATAAATAAATTAAAGCTATCTAGAGTTGTATGAAAAAAATGCTCTAAATCACTAATGATTAGAGAAATGCAAATTAAAATAATTCTTATGTATCACTTCACATCTATAAGATTGGCTAATATGACAGAAAAGGAAAATGATAAATGTTGAAGGTGTGGGAAAATTCGAACACTAGTGCTTTGTTGGTGGAATTGTGAACTGATCCAGCTATTCTGGACAACAATTTGGAACTATGTCCAAAGGGCTATAAAACTGCATACCCTTTGACTCAGTAATACCTCATCTAGGTCTATATCCTACAGAGATCATAAAAAAGGAAAAGGACCCACATGTACAAAAATATTTATAGCAGCTCTTTTTGTAGTGGAAAAGAATTGGAAATTGAGGGGAATCAATTCATCAATTGGGGAATGGATGAACAAGTTGTAGTATATGAATTTAATGGAAGACTATTGTGCTATAAGAAATGATGAGAAGGTGGATTTCAGAAAAACCTGGAAAAATTTACATGAATTGATGCTGAGTAAAGTGAGCAGATCCAGGAGAACATTGTATACAATGACAGCAACATTATGCGGTGATCAATTATGATAGACCTAGTTCTTCTCAGTAATAGAATGATCCAAGAGAATTCAAAAAGATAATAATTGAAAATGCTATTCACATATAGAGCAAGAACTATTTAGTATGAATGCAGATCAAGGCATATTATTTTTACTTTATTATTTTTTTCTTTTTCATGATTTTTCTCTTTTGTTCTGATTCTTCCTTCACAACATCGCTAATGTGGACATGTGTTTAACACAATGGTACATGTATAATCCATATCAGATTGCTGTCTTGGGGAGGGGGGAGGGAGGTAGAAAAAATTGGTATTCCAAATCTTATGAAAATGAATGTTGAAAACTACATTTACATGACATTGGAAAAATAAATACTATTAAGTGAAAGAAAAAAAGAAAAAATGCCCCTAAGTAATAAGACGACAGTTATACTCTTCAGCCTTTTGTGTTTTGTTAGTTTATATGTAGTTGCTGCTATCTTGTCATATTCTGACAATAGAGGGAAAACATATGAAAAGCCTGAACTAAGAATGTGGCTTTACAAGGCATTTCAAGACCATGATTCTTTTCACCAAAAAAGTAATTTAGTATTCTTGGGATTAAGGGAGAGGAGGCAGGTACTTAGTATGCATTAAAAAAAAAGAAAGAAAGAAAACACTGGGCTAAGTATATAAAAACTTAAGTTCTTATATAACTTGGTAAACCAAATCATGGAGGACTTTGGGCCTTCCATCTCCTTGAGTGGGTAGGTTAACCTAGAATTTCTTGGTAGGGTCATTAAGAACTGTCATGTAAATGACAGTATTGGCTTTGTTACTAATTAACTATGAAATTGTGGACAAGTCACTTCATTTCTCTGGGCCTCATATTCTCATTTGTGAAATGAATAGAGTTGGACTGATAATTTCTCAAGCCCCTGCACTTTCCCTGTTTAAGGTAAGATCTGGTTGAAGTCTAGGAAGGAAGCCTATCAGTACTTGAATAACATTAGTAAATCTCACTCCTTTTTTTGTCTTATGGCTCACCAGCCCATATTTCATACTACGTATTGAATCAGTTAGAGTTGATCCCAAAGAAACATTCAATTTAGTAATAAAAGTACATGTACATAAAAACAGATTGAATATTGCCTAAGATACGGCCTTATCCTCCATGGTGTTCTATAATTCTTGTGTCAGAAACTTTCATGAAGATGAGGATATACTTTGGCAGATTTTCTCACTCTCAGCTCACAATCCCATCCAAGAAGCCTGAGTTAATGTAAGCATGCCTCATCACTACACAGATTATATAATAATAATAGACAACAGTACATTTGTAAACGTATAGTTCACAATATTGCAAAATGTTCATTAAAAGGAAGAAAGCAAAACAACTTCTTGAATGAGTACCTAGTAGTCTCAAAGATTTCTGTGAATCTTAAGAGTTACTTTCAGTTATGAATATGAGGATTTCCTTTTCATGAGGCTTTTCTACACAGTTCCTGTATTGGTAAATTGTTCCTTGGCTGCTCACTGACTGACTCTTAAATAAGGAGAAGGTATTGGGTGTTAAGGAATTACTCATCCTGGGTTCCTTGAGGACAAAGGCAGAATCTCACCCATAGGCAGGTCCACATAACTAGAGGTCAAACTTTAGTAGTCAAACCAAAAGGAAAGTTAATTTATTATGGGTGCTAAGGAAGACTGCTTGCTGGTAGCAGCCTGAGCTTCCTAAGACACTATTCTTGGTTTATATAACTTTGTCAGTCCTTCTTATTATACATAGTGAATTAGCAGCATTCTGTGGCATTTAAATAGATCCATGAGATTTAGTCTGTACATATAGGAAAATTGATCTGGAAAGTCACTAGTTGCATGTTGGGTTCAACATTGGTGGGGTTATGTGCATCTAAACAATACTACATACAGTTGGGTTTTGCATATTCAGCCTAAGTAGGGTGAAGGTAGTTGAATCAGATTTTGCTATTAAGTCTATAGAAGAAGGAAAGGCAATTTGAACAAATCGTTTATTTAGTCTGGGATTATCCAGTCAAACAGCCAATTCTGTTTTCTTCTACTAAGTAACACATTTCTTTGGCTTGAAATCCAGGGGTCTTGACGGTACTTGGCTGCTGTGAAGTCACCTCTGGCAACTCATACTCCCCATGAAACAGATCACTCAATATTTAAGAGGATACATACTTTAAAAAAAAAAAAGCAAAGTGTGTCTTATAGCTGAGTATTTCTTTTTTCTTTCTTTTTAAATCATTAAACTTTATTATCATTGGTTTTTACATTAAGATAATTTCCATATATATTTCCTCCCTCCCTCCTCTACTCCAAGACCCATCATCCTAACAAAGACTAAAAAAGAAAAAAGGAAAAAGGAAAAAAAAATAGTTCATTAGAACTATCCAATACATTGAATTTGACAGTATATGCAATATTCTTCACCCAGAATCCTCAACTATGGTAAAGGAGGAAGTGAGGTACATTTTCTCATTTCTCTTTTGGGGCCAAGCTTTGTCATTGTCATTAATTATAGTGTTATTTTTTAATTATTCCATGCTTCCGGTTTTATCCATTTTGTATATTTTGTTTTGGTTCTGCTTACTTCAGGCTATATCAATTCATGTGTCTTCACATGCTTCTCTGAATACTTCATATTCACTGTTTTTTTTTACAATGCATTAATATTCTATGATATTTTTATGCTACAATTTGCTCTGTCATTCTCCAAATCAATGAGCATCTACTTTGTGTTCTAGTAATTTGCTGCCACAAAAGTGCTGCTATAATACTTGGGAAATGCTTTATTTTATTTTTCTGATGATGAATTCATTTAGCTGTTTTGCAAATTATGTCTATACAGTGTTGAAATGAGGATTTATTTAGTTTTTATATAGTCATATGACCCCCCTCAGAGAAATGAAATCATAAATATGGGAAAGCAAAGCAAGATAAATTTGCTAAGACATGCCCTACTTTTGGGGTGCTTTTCTCTTTGAGTTCCCAGAATCTGTGTCTCCCCCTGAACATTTTTTCTGTTCCCACACATCTAGTGTGCCATATGGTGCTCTTTAGAAATGACTTTCATTTTGTTTTATTTTCTCCTTCAGTCTTTACATGATTCCCCACCACCCCCCTTCACTCTATCAATTGGTACTGAGATCCTTGAGAACTGTGTATCTGAAGGCCTCTCTTAATTATTCTTACCTATGCTTTTACCAGGATGTTTATGAGAATAATGTCTCTTGTGGAAAACTTTTGACTTTCCCATTTCGTCACATTTAAGAAGAAGCAAGATAATATGTTATTGGGTTTTGGAGAAGCCAACAAGTAGATGTTCATTCATTTCAGGTGAGAACATCAGCATTTATATTAGGCAACTAGGTGACTCAGTGAATAGACCACTGGGCCTAGGAGTCAGGAAAACCTGAGCTCAAATCTAGGTCAGAAACTTAATTGTATGAATGTAGGTAGATAAGTCACTTGATCCAATTTGCTTCAGTTTCCTCATCCGTAAAATGAGCTGAAGTAAATGGAAAACTAATCTAGCATCTTTACCAAGAAAACCCCAAATGGGGTAACAAAGAGTCAAACATGATTGAAATGAAACAACCACATTTTTTAAAGTATTTTGAGAAGGGATCTATGGGCTTCACCAGACAGCCAAAGGTATATGTAAGACATAAAAAGGTTAAAAATCTTTGTACTGTAGTGTCCTTTGACAGCACATGATAATGTACTTAGCCAATTCATTGGTGATTCAGATGCTGAATTCAACTGAATTGCATGGAATGGTAGGGAGAGATTGATAAATGCTTGGGACAAAACAGACCAACAGTGGACAATGATGGTCTTCAAGTGGTGAAAGATGCCAACAAGACAGCAGGGTAGAAACAAACTTAATTAGATACGATTAAGAAATGGGAAAATAAGCCAACTTAATGAAGAGATCAGTTAGATTAAAGAGTTGTGTATTATGGGAGGTCCTATGGCTTGGACAGCTTAGAATCATACACTGGAAAAAAAGAGCTTACAAGAATCTAATAGAAGAATCCTTTTACTGAATAAAGGAGTAAGGAAAGGGGCTGTGGGAGACATTCACCCATCTGACTCATAGGAGGTCAGAGCTGGGAAGGCAATTTAGAGATAATTTCGTCTAATCACTTAATTTTACAGATGAAGAAACTAGTGAAATAACATGACCAAGATCACATGGTGGCAAAACCCGGGAATAATGATAATAATAGCCAACATTTGTATAGTAATTTCCTATGTGCTAGACACTGTGCTAAGTGCTTTATAATTTTTATCTCATTTGATACTTACAACAAACTTGGGAGGTAGGTTCTATTATTATACCCACTTGACATATGACAAAACTGAGGTTAAGTGATTTTCCCAGGATCACATAGTAAGTGAGGTCAAATTTGAACTCAGCTCTCTCTGACTCCAGGCCAGATACACTATCCACTCTACCACCTAGCTGATTCACAGAATCTGGCACCTGCTGATTCCCAATCCAGTTCTCTTTCCCAATGTACCATGAATCAGTGCAGATGTTTCAGTTCTGTCTGTACGTGATCTGTTCCTCACCCTATCACTGCTTATGGTTCAATACTTTCATTTCACCTTATCTGAGAAGTGGCATGGTGAATTCAGAGTCAAGAGACCTGGGTTCAAATCCTAGCTCTAATATTTAGTACTTGTGTGCTCACTGACAAGTCACTTGTATTCTCTTGGTCTCTGTTCTCTCATCTTTAAAGTAGTGAAAACAATAATTTCACTAATCTCACATAATTTATTATTGTTATTCAGTCTTTTCTGACTGTAATGCCATTTGGGATTTTCTTGACAAAGATGCTGTAGTGACTTGTCATTTCTTTCTCTAGTTCATTGTACATATGAGGAAACTGAGGTAAACAGGAGTAAGTGACTTGCCCAAGGTCACAAAGCTAGTAAGTGTCTGGAATCAGATTTGAACTCAGGAAAATCAGTCTCTCTGACTTCAGGCCCAGCACTCTCTACCTTGAGAGAACGGGATGCAGGACATTTCAACAGGAGGGCAATGTGGTTTACAAGAAAAGTGTCAGAATGCACGAAGTGGCTTAAGTCAGAAAGGTAATTTAGAGACAACTCAGTCCAATTCATTCCTGATTAGGTGTCATCGTAGGGGACTAGGAACCTGAGAAGGTGAGGCATGGCGAGGATACTTCAGTAATGGTGGTAGGAATATGTATATGTATGTTCTTGTTGTAATTGTTGTTGTTTATTACTTTTTATTCTATTGTTTTTGTGATCCATGTTTTCAGTTCAGTCTTCATGAACCCATTTGGGGTTTTCTTGGCAAAGATACTGGAATGGATTGCCATTTCCTTTTCTGTTTCATTTTAGAGAAGAGGAAACTGAGGCAAACAGGGTTAAGTGACTTACCCAGTGTCACACAGCCAGTAACTGTCTAAGGCTATATTTGAACTCAGGAAGATAAGTTTTCCTGACTTTGGCCTGGTACTCAGTCCTCTCCACCACCTAGCTACCCCACTTTTTATTCTAGTTCTTAATTATATTGTCTGAGTGTTCACTATGAGGTAGATGTCTCAGTAATGGCAACTTTATTTCTGTGGGTTTTTTTAAGTGTCTAACTAATGGTGTATGGAATAAATACTGTTTCCCCCCTTCCTCCCAAGGCATCCAAAAGCAATACTTTTGTTGCTATTCATGTTCCTGCTGCCTAGAACACCATCAATTTGTCTCTTAGTACTTTATCTGCTTAGATATCTTCCTTTTGTTCAATTTGAGCTACCTTCACTTTATCCGGATATAGGTTTCAGGCAGATGATGGGACAGTTAGAAAATGGTTCTTCTTGGATTTAATGTAACACTAATAAACAAACAAACAAACAAATTAATATATAGCACGTAGATGACTCAGTGGATAGAAGTCTGGGCCTGGAGTAAGCAAGACCTGAGTTCAAATGTAGCCTCAGATACTCATTATTGACATGATTCTGGGCAAATCACTTAAATTCTGCCTTAATCCACCAGAGAAAGAAATGCCAAACTCCTCTATATTTGCCCAAAAAACCATATGGGGTCATGAAGAGTCAGACAGGACTGAGCAACAATAATATATATGATACCTATATCTTTGTTCAATCTCTACAGAACTTTACATAAAGGGAGTGCATTTTCAAGTTACTTCAAAACAAATACACTCCTCCTTTTGGTAGAGGGATGGGCTCTATGGGACAGCTAGGTGATGCAGTGGATAAAGCACCGGGCCTGAAGTCACAAAGACCTGAATTCAAACCTAGCCGCATACGCTTACTAGCTGTGTCACCCTGGGCATGTCAGTTAACCCTGTTTGCCTCAGTTTCTTCATCTGTAAAATGAGCTGGAGAAGGAAATGGAGAACTACTCTGGTATCTTTGCCAAGAAAATACCAAAAGGGGGTCACGAAGAGTCAGACAGGACTGAAACACATGAACAATAACATGGGCTATATGAATATACACTGCCAGGTGATGGTTATGTTGTTTGGTCTTGTTTAACTCTTTGTCTTTAATATAAGAGAGGGTTGAAAGGTAAAGGATGGTTATATTCAGAGATGACTTTTATGAAAAAATCAACTTGTTTAAAACATCTTTCTTGATGATTCATTTCCTTATCTCAACTCAAGATATATACCACCAAACCAATACTGATATAGAAGTATGGATGGTGAAATGTTTAGCTCAAGCCAAATTCACATTTCAGTAGATATTAAAATGGAGATATGTGTAGATAATATACTCTCATAGTCAGTTTTTCTTTCTTTTTTAATTATCAAACATGGTGCATAATTTTCATAAGATAATAGCATTTTAGAATGATCATTTGTAGTAAACACTGGGGAACATTACAATGGTGCTTTTAATTGGATTTTATATAAGCTGAGAACATTAGTTTACAGCAGATACCAAGGATGTGTTGCTTATGAACTGACTGAAAATAAAAAGTTCCACAGATGAATGAGCTCATGAAGTAGGCAACAAAGCAGTGGGGAGATGGTGGTAGGACAGAATTTGGCAAGCAGTAATTTCCTGCTTAAATGTAATTTATTGTTAGAGCAGCTCAAGGAAAACTTTTAAGTGGTTTCTCAAAGTTAAAAAAAAAGTCTTTTGTTAGGGTTCATACCTGTGATTTCATGAGTCTAAGGAACTTTCAATATGCAAATTGTCTCTACTCATATACATTAGCTCCTACTAGTTCTAATATATGCATAATCTATGAATTGACTCACAGGTTATGTGACTTGGCTAGAGTCACATGGCTATATATGTCAGAGACAGGCCTTGATCTGAAGTCTTCTAAACTTCTTAAACTTCTTAACTCTAAGAATTCATTACAGCATGTGGCCACATAAAAAATAAAAATCTTCGTGGTCCAATGTACCAAATTGGAGCCAGTATTCCAATGTATTTCAACTCTTTTAAAAATTTTCTTCTCATTACTTTTGCTGTAGTATTTTTCCATCAGACCTATAGTTTCACCCATATAGGGATCTCTTGGTGAGGAAATTCATCTGTCAATGCAAAACAGAACCTTCTTGAGACAAATGTGACTTGCCCCAAACTGATGTTTACCAGACACCTAGCACTGCCTGCTGATTAGTGTGAGAGAAACACTAAATCAGACTTATGCTCACCAATGAATGCAATCAGGCTTTATTAAAATATAGCATGCAATTATTGATTCAATAATATAAACATCAGTCCCTCTAGGAACAAACAACCACCTGATTCCCAGAAGTTGTAAATATGTTTCAGACTGGAGCTTATGACAATGTTCTCTCTCTATCTAGGTGGAGGCTAAATGACTCTCTCCAAGACCTTTGTCTGGAAAGTCTCCTTCAATCTGCACTGCCTTCAAGCAAACTAAGTGTCCTTTAGTGTCAAATGTGGGGATCATCAGGAGTCTATTATAGTTACCCAGGAGCATACTGATGGGCCAGCTTTTGTGGTTTTGGCTAGGGACATTAACTGGTTATGCTCAAGTTCTGATTGGTGGTCTATTAACTAATGTGTTTACCAAATAATTTGATTAGTGGTTTATTAACATAAGGTATTGATAAAGTTGTTTGCTATACTTTTTTATTGGTGGTCTGTCCTATATGAGGGTTCACATATGTTTATCAATTGTTTAGGAACACACACATGTTGTTTTCTAAACTATGCTACACAAGTGTTTATCTTATTGAAAAACAACGTAATAGCAAAACAACTCAATCAAAACAACTTAGTCACAAGATGGAGGCTTAAAACAGAGTTGCTCATTCTAATTGAATATACTTATTTTCACTGAACTTTTCTGCATTTTATGGTCTTGGAGAATTACCTGGGCATTGAGAGGTTGGGCAATTTACCCAAGATTACATAGCCAATATAAAAAGTTAGGTCCTAATTATGCAAATAGTGAATCTTCTATAATGGTTACATGTATGTGAATTAATTTACACTATTTAAAGTTATAATTATATAAAATGTAGTGATTGGTTCCAGCCCAAAGTAAACATACTTTGTTAATTCAAATAATGCAACCACTCCATGGGATTCATTATACACACTGATCAGGACCTTTATGTTGTTCCTCCTTCCTTTTCTTTTTTCTTTTTTTTTCTCTTTTTAAAATTTTTTTTCGGGGGGATGGGCAATGAGGGTTAAATGACTTGCCCAGGGTTACACAGTTGGTAAATGCCAAGTGTCTGAGGCTGGATTTGAACTCAGGTCCTCCTGAATCCAGGGCTGGTGCTCCATCTACTGCACCACCTCTCCTCCTTCCTTTTCAAAGAAGACCAATGACATCACAAGGTGATGTCTTGACTTGTATGTGAATTGGATTTAAGGAAGGCAGAATTGCACAAAATCATACCCTCTTTTTACCAAGGTCATCAAAGTCTAGTGGCAAGACAAAAGTTAAGACAACTGGAAATTGCCCAGGCTACAATGGATGACCTTGGCATCTTAGATGCTGACCTAGCTCTAAGTGAGCCACAGCACCTGCTTCAGCCCCTTTCATGACTGTTGGAAAAAACTGTTCTAATTTTCCTATTTTGCCCAGTATGCTTCACATGCTTGGGCTTGTGAGATTAAAATTGGATATTAGATCATAAATCTCCCCTACTTAACCTTTCCCTTAATTTATCTCCCAGACTAGTAAATGGAAGAAGCTTCTGGTTTTCTAGATAGACCTTTTATTGTTATGGTAGTCACAAGGTGATGTTGATTAGAAGGATAGGAAAGTAGAAATACAATACAAATCGTCTTAAGTCTAGGCTTAGTCTATATTCCTTATAAAAACTCACCAAAAGAGAAGGCCACCTTTGGAGAGAGAGAGACCGTCTGTGCCGCACATTCAGGATACCAGCAGAGCCGGAAAAAGCCCCACTTCCGTTCTCTCCTTGCCTTTTCAGCTCGCACCCCGGAAGTCAAGTGCATAGCAGGCAGTCTGACATGCGCAGCAGGCGCACTGGCATGCGTAGCTCATGCCATTGGTCTCCTCCCCGAAAGGGTGGTCCTTAAAGAAAAACTGGCATCTTTCAGTTATCCTAACCGACTGTTAAAAAACTTTCATATTTTTTACCACAGGCTAGATAGTCCCCCCCCCCCAACAACTCACCAATGGGTTTGAGGCCATTGGTTACCCTCAATCTGGTTTACCATGCTGTGGCTGCTGCTCATGCTACAGTACCTTGGAGCCACAAGTGAGAGTTGGATGATAAGTGAACACCAAAGGTAGATAAGCAGCCCTGAAAAGGGTTTGGCAAGCCCTCCTACCAGAGGTGCTAGTCTTCCCTTGTTGTTTTGTTTTTCATTCTCAAAGAGGACCATGACATCTGGGTAATGTCATGACTTGTAGAGAATTGGTTTAAATGAGGGAGATCTGTGCAAGGTCACCAACCTCACTTTCTCTTCCAGAACCATCTTGGTCCAGTGGCAAGATATACATCAGGATAACTGGAGATGGCCCCAGATGTTAAAGGCAATTGGGGTTAAGTGACTTGCCCAGGGTCACACAGCTAGTAAGTGTCTGAGGTGAACTCAGGTCCTCCTGAGTTCGGGGCCAGTACGTTGTCCACTACATAACCCAGCTGCTTCTTGACATATATTAGAGGAAGGACTTGATAGTAGGTCTTCCACACTCCCTAGCAATAGCTTCTTATACACTGTGTTAGATTGTCTTACTTCAGTGAATTATAAACATAAATACTAATTGACCAGAATGGATTCTTCCTTCAGCTTCATAGACACTGAAATTTTTTTTCCATCAAGAAGTAATTTTCTCATTGGGATAGCATTCTGGGAGATGGAAAAAAAAAAGGAAGCATTGCAGGGGAAATTTTGGTGATGTAAAAACAAAAAGATATAAATAAAATATATTCAAAACAAAAATTGAACTGACATTCTCTTCTAGAATCATACCACTTAATCCTATCTTGGGCCCAGACAAGTATTTTCACAGCAATTGATAAGAATTTATGGATAGAGATGCTCTTGTTCCATGAACAAGAGACTCCATCTCTCAGTTCCAGGCAATTTCCAGCATGTCTGGAATGCTTTCCTTTCTCCATTCCAACACCCAAACTCTCTGACTTCAAGTCCTAACTAAAATTCTACTTTCTATAGGAAGCCTTTCTCAACCTCCCTCTTAATTCCAGCATGTTCTCTTTGTTAATTATTTCCTATTTCTATTGCTCTGGTATAGTTGTTTGCATACTGTCTCCTAAATTACATTATAAGGTCCTTGAAAACAGGGAATATCTTTTCCTTCTTTTTTAAAATTTCCCATGATTGTTACTGAATAAGTATGTACTGTTGGGCAGCTAGGTGACACAGTGGATAGAGTGCTGGTCTTGTAGTCAAGACAACTTATCTTCCTGAGTTTGAATCTGGTCTCAGACAGTAACTTTATAACTGACAAACTCAGTTGACTAAGAATTGACTGAAGCTTCCCTGGCTTCCATTCCCAGGCCAATGAATTGCTTGGGGCTAACCAGATATTGTTGATTCCAGTCTCTGATCATCTTATAGATATCTCCCAAACTCTTCCCTCCTGAGATTCCCAAACTTTCTTTATGGACTTTCATTTGTTATATAAAACAATTTACCTTGTGAAATTGTGAGATGCCTCCTACCTGCAGTCTAGTCATTCTTTCTGCCTTGGTACCCCACATAAACCCTGTCCCAAGCCCCCTCCTTGGGTACACCAGCAGTTGCTCTGTGGCACCCTGAGCTGCAACTTACTTGCCTGATTAAAGGCTTCACTTTGTTGTACTGACGGTTTTCATTGAAATTCAAGTTGGCATGACCCTGGGAAAGTTACTTAGCCCATTTTGCCTCAGTTTGCTTCAGTTTCCTCATCTGTAAGAAATGGGCTGAAAAAGGAAATGGCGAACCACTCCAGGATCTTTGCCAAGGAAATGTTATGGAGAGTCAGACGTGCCTGAAATGCCTGAACAACAATAACAAATGTTTATTAATTGATTGATTTCATTCTCTTTCTGTTGTGTTCATTCATTAAATATTTATTATCCAAAAGCTTTCTAGTTTCAGCCCCTCAGCCTGGTTGCTGGCTTCTTCTTGTCTTTGTCTAAGAATGTGATTTGGATTAAAATACATTACTAAAACATACACATTTCCAAAGAAAAAAAAGCTTTTTTCCTCTAATAGTCCTTCCAAACTTTGTGAGTTTATTTTTTTTTTGGGGGGGGGAGAAGATGGAAAGCACCCTTGAGTTTGCTAGCTGATAAAGAAAACAGCCCATGAGATTTAAATTTGAAATTCAAGATAGACAACATGCTAATCTGTAAAAGAAGTGAGATCTGTCTCTTAATGTGAAATCTAATTCCTACTTGTGGCTCCAAGAAACCATAGCATGAGCAGTAGCCACATTCAGGTAAACTATCTCCAAAGACAGGCTTCAAACCCATTGATGAGTTAGGGGGATGTCTACTCCAACCATGTGAGGACTTCTGGCAGAATGGGTGCATAAGAACCATTTGTTCCAACAGCCATGAAGGTGGCTGAAGCAGGTGTTGTGGATCACTTAGAGTTTAGTCAGATATCAAAGATGCCAAGGTCATCCATTGCATCCCAAGCAATCACCAATCATCTTAACTTTTGGCCTGCCATTGGACTTTGATGAGGCTTACAAATTTATGCAACTCTACTTCCCTCAAATCCAGTTCACGCAGAAATCATGACATTACCTTGTGATGTCATTGGTCCTCCTCAAAAGAGGAATAACAACCCTTTGAGATGAGCTTCTATTCACTAGTTTACATGTTTACATTTTGTCTATCTATACTACTCCAATCTAGGTCTTGGCTTCTCTTTATAATGCCATTAATGTAATTACCATTTCCTTTTTTTGGGGGCGGGGCAATGGGGGTTAAGTGACTTGCCCAGGGTCACACAGCTGGTAAATGTCAAGTGTCTGAGGCTGGATTTGAACTCAGGTCCTCCTGAATCCAGGGCTGGTGCTTTACCCACTGCGCCACCTAGCTGCCCCCCCAATTGCCATTCCTTTAAAAAAGATCTCTTATCTATTTTATGTCCATCTATGGAAAAGCATCCCCATTCAAAGTGACAAGTGTGTTTATTAATCGTTAATATTTAATAATAGAGTCTGATGATAATTAATGGCATGCTTATAAGTGTCTAACAACAAGTAGTTTTTGCTCTCCCTTTTATGTTTAATTTGCATGTTTAAAATTTTCTCCATAACTTTCTTAAATCTTGATAATCAACAAAACAATAAATCAAGACCTGTCTTGCAGCACTTGGGGATTTGAGAGATATGAATGTTCATCGTGAAAATATACCAGTCAACAACAACAAAAAAGAAAATGTCCCAGTCAACTCAAGGGTATGATCTGGCCCCAGCACACCCTTGGTACTGAACCTCCTTCACTTTGAACAAGGAGTGTTGCTAATGAGAATCCAGTACATTTATACATTGGGCAAACTGAGGGCCAAAGGTTGTCATAAATCAAAAGAAGGGGAAAAATGCTTCTCCAGAGTTGCCCCTAAGGACTGGCTGCTCTTTGCCCATACCAAGTCATCTTTTTAATGTGGTACTATTTGAAATTGGGACTGTAATTATGTGAAAAAGCACTAAGATGGCAGGTGGCAAAAGGTTTCCAATAGATTACTAAGAATTCTAAGAAAACCTTTTGGTGCAGATGTCCAGAAAGGGGAAATAATTCCAACTCCAAATGTTTTATCTATCAGCATGATCAGAGGATAGAAAAAATTTGAAAGAGTCACAGAACCAGTTTGAGAGATTAATCATCATCATAATAGTAGTTAGTATTTAGAGAACACTTAAAAGTTTGCAGAGTTCTTTAAAATATTATCTCGATTCTCACAAGATCCTTGGAAGAGTGGTGCTATTAGTCCCATTTTATGGAAGAGGAAACAGAGGTTTAAGGAACTAGTTTAGGGTATTACAGATAGTAAGTGTCCAAGGCTTGAATGGAACTCAGATCTTCCTGGCTTCAGATACAGCGTTCTATCCATTGCACCATTTGGCTGCCAGTTAGCTGAGGAAGTTCAGGGACCAGAGCTCTGACTAAGAATTTTTCACTTGGTGCAAAAACAGGTGGGAAAGAGAGTAGTGCAGAGAAGGGGCAGTCTGACTGCTTTTGGGAAAGGAGAATGGTCTTGCCTTCATTGAGCCTTTGAAGTTTGGGAAAGAAAGTTAAGCCTGAAAGAGGATCTACATGGCAATGAGAGATGGGATCTCTTGGAGTGACTGTACTATGCTGTCTGGTGGCCTGGGGCATGACCACGAGGTAAGGTTGGAGATAACAATGGCAAAGGGAAGGAAACTTGTATGGGGGAAAATACATTTGTTTGGGGAGAAACATTCCTCTTCCCCCCCCCAAAAAAAAGTTAATGCCTTGGGGTTAAGATTCATTTGTCCCATACTGGTTATAGTTGACCAAACACTCCTAGTGTGATTGTTTCAGTCCAGTGAGAAGATGACCTTATGGCCTGGGCTGTCTGTGTGAAGGGTTGTGACTACATCTCCCAGTGTATCTGAAACTGATGCATTATCACTTGTCCCTTGTCACAGGAGTTCAAGATAGGTAAAATAGTAAGGTAGTAAATGATAAAATAATGAAATAGTATAATAAAATAGTAGATGATGGGCATTATCTTGACTTGCACATGAATTGGGTTTAAGCGAAGCAGAGTTGCATGAAATTGTCGGCCTTGCTCTCTCTTCCCGGATCATCAAAGACAAAAGTCAAGACAACATCTCTGATATCTGACTAGGCACTAAGTGATCCACAACACCTGCTTCAGTCCCTTTCATAACTGTTCGAATAAATTGTTCTCATTCACCCATTCTGCCAGAAGAAATCCTCACACACTTAACTGGGGTAGACATTCCTCTAACTTATCAATGGTTCTGAGGCCTGTAGGTTACCCCTCAAATTGGTTTATCCCATGTGCAGAGATAGTTTTTGCCAGGGTATGACTGTTGGGCTTGCTAGAGCTTCTTGGAGCCATAGGTGATAGTTGGATGACAGGTAGACACCAAAAGTGGACAGACAGACCTAAAAAGGACATAGTAAGCACTCATAGCAGAGGTGCTAGTTCTCCCTGAACACCCCATACATCCATGTTGATGCATGCATTTCCAGAGCTAGCTCAGTGTCTGGGAGGCTCTAAAAGGGAAAATGTGAAAGAGAAGTATTAGGCTGCATACCAAACTGAAGGTCTCATTGTTTTATCACAGTGAAACCTAGGCAGTGTACCAACACCATGACAGAAAATTGAACCATTTCCATTTGAACTGTCTTAGGAAGAATCTGAAGATTACCTGGCAAGATAAGGTACCAGACACTTAGGTCCTCTCTTGAGCTGAACTGTCAAGCATTCAGACTCTGCTTCAAAAGGTGCAACTCAGTTGGCCTGGCCACATAATCTGAATGCTAAACATACATAGATTTACCTAAAGGACTATTTTATGAAGAAATAGCACAAGGCAAGCACTCACATGGAGCAGAAGAAGGATACTCTCAAGATTTCTCTGAAGAAGATTGATTGATGAGGAGGAGGATTTATTAATGATGATGAGGAGAATTGATTGATGATGATAAAATGTATGGTACTTACTTTGCTGGGCTATTATTCTTTGTCAGGTATAAGGTACTATATAAATGTTATCTATCTATTACTGTTGTTGCAATAATTAATCTCATGGGTTTATTGTAAATGTAGTTTACTATAAAAAAACCCCACAACTATTAGCAGGATGCTATTATAAATACCTGGAAAGACCAACATGAGCTGATAGAGTGAAATGTACTATATACAAAAGATCTGCTGTGAATCACTTGCTTATTTTCAGCATTGCAATGATTCAAGACAACTCTGAAGGTTTTATGAAAAATGCAATCCATCTATAGAGAAAGAATCGATGGTATCTGAATACAGATTGAAGCTTTTTTTGTTAGTTCCTTTATCTGAAGTTTTATTTTTGTCTGTTTTCTTTCACAACCTGGCTAATGTGGAAATATTTTGCATGACTACTCATGTATAAATTATATTGAATTGCTTGAGTTCCTGGGGACAGAGGAAGAGATTTTGGAACACAAAGTTTGTTTCTAGATTTTTTGGTGGGGAGCGGGGCAATGAGGGTTAAGTGACTTGCCCAGGGTCATACAGCTAGTTAGTGTCAGGTGTCTGAATCCAGATTTGAACTCAGGTCCTCCTGAATCCAGGGCTAGTGCTTTATCCACTGTGCCACCTAGCTGCCTCCAGAACACAAAGTTTGAAAAAGGATGTCAAAATTTGTTTTTACATTTAATTTTGGAAAATAAAAATGCCAAATAAAAAAGATCTCTCTGAAGAACTTTAATATTGAATATGAAATATGGGAGATGCTGGCACGAGACTGTCCAGCATGGTGTACCTGCTTCAAAAAAGCTTCTGTGTTCTATGAGCAAAGAAAATTGTAGTAGTAGAAAGGAAACATGAGATGCACAAATCTATGGACATCTCCATCCCAAATGTTCATATGGACTATTTGTGCCTCATCTGTGGTAGAACCTTCAAAGCTTGTATTGGGGGGCAGCTAGGTGGATTCAGGAGGACCTGAGTTCAAATCCAGCCTCAGACGCTTGACACTTGACACTTACTAGCTATGTGACCCTGGGCAAGTCACTTAGCCCTCATTGCCCTGAAAAAAAAAAAAAAAGCTTGTATTGGACTTGACCCCATCATCATGATGTCATTCATCTTCTTCTGGTACAAAGGATGAACAACAACTAGTTACAGTTCTGAAAAAGTCAACCTAAAATAAGCTATTTGCTTAGGTATCAGCATTCATTAAGTGCTACTATGCAGACACAAACATTAAGGGAGAATAGTGAGGAATCGTTCTAGAAAGACAGATTGTTAAGGGTTTTAAATACCAAAAAAGAGAGTTTGCACTTTATTCTAGACATGAAGAGGATGCATTGAAGCTTCTTAAGAGGAAAGTGACATAGTCAGATCTGTGCTTTAGAAATAACAGTTCAGCATTTGCCTATATGGAGGAAGAATTGAAGGGAAAGAGGACTTTAAAGGGTTTGCAAACTATTTAAGGAGAAAGAATACACATATTATAAATAAAGTTGAAGAAACACAATTTCTTTAAGTATAAAATGAAGGGAAGTGTGGATTTCATGACCTCAAGGGTAATGTACAGCCCTATTATTGGATGTACAGCTCTATTATTTTAATATCTACAAGCTCAAATTAATAATAGCACAGTATTTAAATGCTTCAAAGGTCAGTGGTGCCATAGATAAATTCTTTATAACTTAGTAGATGTTGTTTAAGAGTTTCAGTCATTGGAAAATGTCATCATTTCATGTGGATCCAGTTGATGAGCCTCACCCAAGGCTGGTACAGAGATAATAGTCAGGCAGTTCTTCACTAGGCCATACTTGATAGCTTTCTAGTTTAATAAGACTAATCAGAGCAAATGATCTGAAAAAAAAAAAGTCTTTAAAAACCCAAGGTGAGAAAATGAAGAAAATGAGAACAAATCGGAGCACCTTTGGAGTGTCCAAAATGAGTATAATAAAAACCATATCATCTGACAACTTACCAAACAGAAAATATTTCCAATTATCCCTAATATAAATCTTCAGTTAATTAAACACCACTGGATGCCAAAGTAACCAGAATAAAACTGCCTAGACTTCTAGGTGACTCAGCGAATAGAGTGCTGGGCCTAGAGTCAAGAAGACTCATCTTCCAGAGTTCAGATCTGGCCTCAGACACTTACCAACTGTGTGTCCTTGGGCTAGTCAATTAACTAACTCTGTCTCAGTTTCCTCATCTGTGAAATAACCTGGAGAAGGAAGAAAATTGTAAACTACTCTAGTATCTTTGCCAAGAAAACCCCAAATGGGGTCATGAAGAGTCAGACATGATCAATAACAACAGACTTCTGGAACTAATGAAGGCTGTTAGAAGATTATTTAAAATCTTTTGAATGGGGGGGCAGCTAGGTGGCACAGTGGATAGAGCACCAGTCCTGGAGTCAGGAGGACCTGAGTTCAAATATGGCCTCAGACACATAACACTTACTAGCTGTGTGACCCTGGGCAAGTCACTTAACCCCAATTGCCTCACTAAAAAACTAAAAAAAAAATCTTTTGAATGGGGGAGGATAAAGATAAATATGTATTTAGCTATTCTCTCTTCCTTCTGACTTATATAGTGAGGTTAAATTGGTCTATATGTGCTCTCCCATGGAGCATGCTCAGTTACCGATCCTAGTTCTGATGTGCTACATAAAAACTCTCGAGTCTGCTTCTGGCCATGTGTGACTCACAAATAAAGAGTTTATACTTTGAGATGATAAATATACCCTTATTAACTGTAGAGCAAAATGTGCTGATGAGTCAGTGTATGAACAAAAACGAGTGACCACCCAATCAATCTTTTTCTTCCTTCCTAGCTGTGAATTATCATTATTCTTTTAAGCTGCTCCCCAACAGGCGAATATAAGGGGAAGATGGGTTTGCTTCTCTTAGTCCCTCATTCTGGCCTCTGTGCAGCCATGAGCCCATGGCATCTAGAACAAATGTCCTGGCTAGGTAAACTTGAACTTGTTTAGGCTGTCTCTTTTGTGTTTATTTTTTTCGTTATCTTAGGAGAATGAATATCTGTTTTGAGATGGAAATATCCAGGCTTGGAGGGGATCTTGTGAACTTGAAACGTCCATTGAGTAATAGCTTAAAAGCAGCAGGAAGGGCAGCTAGGTGGCACAGTGGATAAAGCACCAGCCGGGGACTCAGGAGGACCTGAGTTCAAATCCATCCTTGGACACTTGACATTTACTAGCTGTGTGACTCTGGGCAAATCACTTAACCCTCATTGTTCTGCCCTACCCCCTCAAAAAAAAAGTAACAGGAAAGAAGTCCCCAGGATTGTCTATAGTAGTCCTGGAAAGGATGGCCATTGAATAAGAGGAAAGGTCCAAACTTGCTTAACTGTTTTTTCAGCAAACATGTACTAGAAGGTATTTAGATAGCACAGAAGCAAAGAGAAATATTAAATGCATTTTAGTATGTATAATATGTATCATGTATATATACATAATATTAAATTACCAGTCTTGAAAATTGTTTTATTTTCTAATGAGGTTTCAGTATCAAGCTCTTAGCAGATTTTAATAGCAGTTAGAAGTTAAGTTACTGAATACTGTTTGTCATTCTAATAATGTGTGTGGTGAAACTTTTATACTTAGCATTTCTTTTGTTTGTAGGTATGTAGGAATGCAACGCTTGAACCATTCCTGATTCATATTGTACCCTTTTTCACTCCATTTATTGTCTGAAGCCCTAGATATGAGGCATAACATAGCCTGTAAATATATTTGTACCCAGGGCGTTAGGGTAAGTCCTTAATGAGCTGATGAGTGGGAAAAAGGGAAGCTTGACCCATCTCATTGGAGGCAAACTTCCATAAATGAACTCGATTTAAATCTCATGCCAGGCCATGGAACAGGGATTGGGTATAGTACCCCAATCCTTTTGGGCCCAGTACTTGCTCTTCAACGTTAAACTATACACCTTTTTCCATGAAGACATCCCTGTCTATTCATCCTTTTGTTGCTCTCTATCTTCATTTACGATGAGACCTTATTAGCTCTATGTCCATGGGGAAGTCACTTAACTTCTCTAAGTATCATCCATAGCCCTAGATGTAAAATAGGAGTAGAAATACTCACATTGTCTGTCTTGTGGTGTGGTTGTGGGAAACTGCTTTATGAACTGCGAAACACAAATGGTCTCTATTATTCTTGGAATAATTTTGTTACAATTTTATTTTATCTGAAAAATAAATTAGTTATTAGAGAGGTGGTTTTAGAATAGGAAGACCTAGGTTCAGATACTATCTCTGACACATACTGGTCTGTTACCCAGGGCAAGATATTTAATCTCTCAGTGTGCTATTCACATTCTAATTTGATAAATTGCAAAGGTTTACTGATCCACACTAGGGAAAAAGCTCCTCAGGTCTGTTTCCTCTCCTTACTGCCACCCCCCTCCCTCAGAGGATTTAATGCAGGATTATAGTCTTTAGTTTCCTACCGATTTTATTCATATGCTTCCATCATTTTTTCCTGTTATAATATAAACTCTTAACACTAGATCCAGAAATATGGCATATACTTCAGTATTTGACTAAATATACATGTATATGTATTTGTATGTACACACAAATAGATATTCATATGCATACATATGCACATGTATATACACACATGCACACAGCCATATCCTCACAATATATGAATAAACACATGTGTAGACACATATACATATATGTTCATATGTGCATGTATGAAAAGAGTCTATATCACTTATCACTGTATGCATTACTTCATATTGGTTTTATTACCCTACAAAAATTGTATTTACCCTCAGAGTAGAAGCCATTTCATATATACCTTCTACATTAGTCAATTAGTCAATTGATCAATTGCTAAATATTTATTAAATACATCCTGTACAGTAGGCATTTTGAAAGGTGCTTGGAGGGATAGAGGGTGATGGGATATAGAAATACAAAAGTGAGACCATCCCTGCCCTCAAAGACTTTACATTCTATTAGAGAGAAATAATATATTTATAGATAAGTAAATCAATGACTTTCATTGGGATAGGAAATGAATCTATGATTTCATTGGTCCTGAGAGCTTGTGGTGAGGAGCTTCTACCAACAAAACAGACTTTTCTCTGCCACTTAGAATCTTAGAGAATTACTTTCCTAAGGCACTGAAAAGTTAGGGGACTTGCCCAGGGCCACAGAGCAATTTCAAACTCCTACAGGTCAGGGCAGGGGAAGGTTTAGGGAGCAGGAAGCTATACCACGACTACCAACATGGAATGTTAGGAGATCTCATGACCACCAAGAGAAGCAGCTTCCAGACTCCATGACTCCACACAAGGATGTGCTGATTCTTGTGTTCACTGACCAGAGACGTTGGGTGGGACAAGGCCAGGTGACCTCAGACCAGAGGGACAGTCACAGAAGCTACAGAGTGACAGCAGATCAGCCATCCATCTCGTGTGGCCTATAGTCAGAAGCTTCCTCAGTAAGGAAGGACCACATCATATATTTCCACTGTTGCCTTGATCCAACCAGTCTTGTTTGGCTCTGAAGTCTGCCCTTGGAGGAGACTCAAGGTCTCCTTGGCCCACAAGGAGCCAATAATAGAAGGAAGGGGATTTCACTGACACTAACACCTTGGGCTGCTCTCGGGAGGGGAGGGGAGGTTTTCCATAAGCCCAGTTCCAAGAAACCCTTAGGTATGTCAGTGTATGTGGCTCTCCTTGTCCTCAGGCCACTTCTCCTGGCCCAATCCAAATGCAACCAACATTCTGGAGACAGGACAGTCAGGCACTGATGCTGCAGGCCTCCTCATGCCATGATGAGATGGGGGAGGCATAGGCTCTCTACCTTCCTGACTGTCAGGCTGGCTTTCTATTCCCCATACTGTGCTGCCTCTCAATTGGAGGCATCAAGAGAAGAAATATGGTGTGATAGAAGAATATTAGCAACTAGAAGAATCAGCAAACATCTCTTGAAAGAGGGTATTCCTCATGTAGAGCTTCTGAGAAGTAGAGGTAAGGAGAGGTAAGGTATTCCAACCAAAAAAGATAGTGGGTGCTTGTTCTGTATCTCCATCAGCACATAGCCGAGTGTAGGCACATCGTAACTATTTTAAAAAACCAGACAAACTTGTCCTATTGATATACATGTGAAAATCACTTCCCTTTTTTATTCATTTGTATATCTGAGCCTGAAAAGCAAAGAAAGCTGGTAAGTGGAAGCCAACTTGGGGCTACAAAATCACATGGGGTCCATTGGAATTTTTGAATAATCAGAATATCTGTCCTTTCCCACATACTGGGAAGTACACATGTAATATTTGTTCTTTCCTACATACTAGGAAGTACACATGTAATATCTGTTCCTTCCTATATACTGGGAAGTACACATGTAATATTTGTTCTTTCCTACATACTAGGAAGTACACATGTAATATCTGTTCCTTCCTATATACTGGGAAGTACACATGTACAGAAACATTGGTTGTGTACAACTTATTTCAAACTCATGAGAAGTGTAGGCGTATAGTGGGAGGAGAGCTGGATTAAGAGTCTAAAGACTTGAGTTCAAAACCTTGTTTCCAAGACTAGACTTCAAATCCTTATTTCACCACTTAGTTATATGGCTTCAGGTAAGTCATTTCATTTTTCTGGGCACCATCTGTAAAATGAGGGGGGTCTAAGTAAATAAACTTTGTTTCCCTTCCAGCTCTAAATCTATGACCCCATGATATATTAGAAAATTTTCAACGTATTTTTTTTTTATTCTGCCTGCTAGGCAAGGTTGTATGCCTTGATAGGTGATTATAGGACCCAGAGTTTGAAAGGCTACTCCAATCCCTTTTTTGACACTAATAATATTATTAATGATTAATATTGATTAATAATATTTATTAATGCCACAAACTTGTTATGTAACATTGGGCAAGTCACTAAACCTCTCTGTGCCCTAGGCAACTCTAAGTTGTAAACCTGCACTGATGGAGAGTGTTTTCTCACCTGGGAGTTCCCAGTAATAATGACATTACAAGTCCAGTCCCCATCCTTACGTGCAGGACACTATGCCAGGGGCTTTGGCTACAAAGAGAAAAAGCAAAACAGCTCCTACCCTCATTATATCAGATAAACTATATAATAGTCAGAGATGCACAGTGATGTGCCCAGGGTAACACAGGTTTATCAGTCAGGATTTGAAAGCCAATTTTCTGATTCCAAATCTGGACCCTTTCTACTATGTCACACTGACTTTGTGGAAGAGGGAAAGCCTGCTGCTAGTTTCTTCTTCCTGGTTGCTCAGCTAACACAATACTATCCATCCCATTCTCCTATATGAACAAATACATTGACTTCCACTCTAGTAGGAAGAGGTAAGTAGAGGCTTCAGCAGGTGACTGTAAAGGCCTTTCTCTGGACCACTCTTATACATTCTGAAATTAGCCAGCCGAACTGTCCTTCTAAAATGGACAACTGGTTGATTAGACAATCTCTCTAAGACCTTTCTGTCCATGTTTCAGTATGAGATAAAGGAGAAGCAGATGGAGGAGACACAGGAGAAAGAATGATGCTAGGGGATTTCTTCATGCATTCTGGTGGCTTCTTTTGTTTATGAAAGTTCTCTCTTTTCTAAACATGATTTATAAGTTGCTGTGTGCTCCCTGCTATATAAAAGCACAGCTTCTTCCAACAGCCAACTACAAGTGCATAAAATTTGCAATTTGTTTCTATTTTTCCTTCTTTTTTGGCCAAAGTGAAGAGTTGTTATTGCCTCTATTTCCTCTTACTGTTATTGCTATCATTAATCTCTCCAATGAGTTTTAGAGAGAAGCATAAATCTAGCCCCAATACCAGATAAGACAGAAACTCAAAGAAATATATGGGGATTTAAATTAAAAATGATGCAATTTTAAGCTCTATTGTTTTCTTCAGTTAAATCCTAAAATATTTCTTTCTCTTGCCTGTAAGATGACCAGAGAGCTAAAGGAATAGTCAGTCATTGGGGGATTCCCTAGATAAGCTTAAAACTTAAATATAAAAATAACTGTTCCCACTGAACACATGAAAGGTAATGTTTTCAAAATCTATAAAGCCGCAGGCACATGAGGATGCTTAGTAAATATAACGTGATGATATGCTTCAGCATGGCTAGAAATCAGCATTCTGTCCCGTGTGGGTGGTCTGACACATGTCCATTGTCCCTAATCCAAATAGTTCTCCATCGCCTATGGGTTGGTTCAGTGGATACATTTTCCTTGAAGTGGAAACTAATATGTCACCTCTCATATGTGACCCATCATTTCCATATCTTCCAAAACTGACCCTGAATTTAACCATGTTGATAGACTGAAGTATGTGATCAAAAGTGATAGGAGACAAAAGAATAAAAACATATATTAATCCTAGTGAAACAAAATGAATCTAACAATAATAAATCCCATTTATGTAGTACTTTATCACTATTAAAGCAATCTCCCATAGTAACCATGGAAGTATTCATATCTTAACTTTGCAGGTGAGGAAAAAGACAAGAGCATCTAAATGACTTACCCATGGTCACAAGAAGGAAAAATAACAGGATCAGAATTCAAATCCAGGGATTTAGACCCTTTGTTCAATGTTCTCTCTACTACACTAGGCTGTATCATATCATATTTTTCTATGTCTATCTATCATAATTAATATAGAAATCAGGAAAGTAAGTTAATACCTTCACCTTAATTCTTATTTTCAGAATCAAGAAAGGATGATTAGCATCAGAAGAGCTAAAAGAAATGAGACCCAGGGCACTTACTTTTAATATTCACATCTTTTTATAATTTTAAGGCCAAATATTATTACTCATATCTACATACATTTTAAATATGCATTGCTTGGAATGTACCTAATAATTTAGCATTCATAATATGGAAACTTCTTCAAAACTAAACATAGCATATGGGTCAGAGATTAAGATTAACAAACCGGGGGCAGCTATGTGGTGCAGTAGATAGAGCATCGGCTCTGATTCAGGAGGACCTGAGTTCAAATCTGGCCTCAGACACTTGATACTTACTAGCTGTGTGACCCTGGGCAAGTCACTTAACCTTCATTGCCCCCCCCCAAAAAAAAAGATTCACAAACCGTCAAAGGGAAGCCTTCTGGAGGGGTAGGAAATGATTTTTTAATGTTATTTTAGAATAAGAGATTATCATTTAATAATCAAAAGGTCTCTCTAGAGTACCTGTATATTCCCAAAATGCTTTGGGGCCTAGAAAACCTCCTTTATTGGGAGAGAGAAGGTTCTAAATGACCTGATCCAGAATTCTATGAATAGGCATAGCAACATGCAAGGTTTGGAAAGGAAACACTCATTTAGTCTCATGAGCAAAAACTGATGAATTATGGGTAGATTCATATGGGCAAAATAGAAGAGTAAGTCAGAGAAAGAAATAGAAAGAGGAGAAAATAATGGACATGGATCAGAAGACTAAACTGTAGATTTGCTAACATTTTTTTTTTTGGTGAGGCAATTGGGGTTAAGTGAATTGCTCAAGGTCACACAGCTAGTAAGTGTTAAGTGACTGAGGCCAGATTTGAACTCAAGTCCTCCTGAATTCAGGGCTGGTGCTCTATCCACTGCGCCACCTAGCTGCCCCAATTTGCTAACTTCTTACCAATACAAAAAGAAAGTTTATCCTCCACTTACACTTAATTCTTGCCATTACTGAGGGGATGGTCCCCTAATGCCTCATGCCTTTGTTAGAGTGTCCGACCTGTGTGTCAGTGTAGTACAGATATTGAGGCTTTATTACTTCAGGACAGCAAATTCAGTTCTTTGCAACCCCAAGGCATCAGTGGTCCAGTGTGAGGAGACAGTCCTATCTTCTATACTTTGGGGCTTTAGCAGTTTTTCACAGAGCAAGTCTTTATACCCTTTCTGACCCTTTGCCTGCAGTGTTATACAGATAAGGGCAGTATTACAGTAAGAATCTGGCCACTGACATTTATCACCTGTATGACCTTGGACAAGTCACCTAAAATCTCTAGGTCTTTGCTTCCTCAAAAATAAAATGTAGGGGTTGGATTAGATGACCTCTGAAATCCTTTCTAGACTTAGATTTCTGATCTCCTAATCCAGCCTTGGAAAGATCAATGCCTTCACCTTTATTCTCACTTTCAGAATTAAAAAATGTTAGTTAGCCAAGGGCTGAGAGAAGAGAAAATGTGATTTAGACCACCTAAATTTTGATAGTCGTAACTTTCTGCCACTTATAGAGATAAATATTGCCATTTACCTGACCACTGTCTGAAATGCAATTTGTCTAGTATATACACAATTAGTTGTCATTTACAATGAGAATCTGTAGAGACCTCTTCAAAATGGCATACTTTGCATATGGATTAGAGATTGAAATGCCCAAGATCCCAAGGCAAGTCTTCTGAAGGGAGAACAAATTATTATGAATGTAGGACTGGAGGCATGGAAGGGGTAAGTTTTGTTACAATAGGTTACTTGAATTAACTGTTGTTTGCCTTGGATATTATTTTGATCAAAGTCCTTTTGGTTGACTATGAGGTCATGTGATTAAATTCTTACTGGTCATTGGGAGGTTCAGAGGGAAAAAAAAGGATCCTGGGAGTGATTTTGAGTGGATGATGAAATCAAACAGGCTCTAAGCACCAAAATGTGACTTTCTGTGCTACCAATAGGATGAAAAAAAGATTGAAGAGAGGATACATTTAAAACTGTGAGGGATCTTAGTGGCCATCTGGTCCCATCCCCTCATTTTAGAGATCAGAAAATTGAGGCATGGCAAAGTTAAAGTGATTTGCTCAAGGGAAGATAGGTATAAATTAGGACACAGAGAATTTGAACCCAGCTCTTTGATTTAAAATCCAGTGCCCTTTCCACTTCTCCTATGTGGCTTCTCCTTTTTGATGTTTGATTCTGAAGATTGTGCTACCTCCATTTAAAGACTAGAGTGATTCATTGAGCCTTTGTACTGTAGTGTCTCAGGTATGAACATAACGAGAGAGCTCTGGAGGGGGCAAAAAGGTAAATTTTAGAAGAATAATGCACATTTAGCTGCTGAAAGCCAGAGACGGATCTGTGATGTCCTTGTTGGAACTGCCATATCAATCTCCTATGGGCAAGTAAGTGTCTCATCCAGCTCTCAGAAGGGAAGTACAAACTAATGAAAATAGGGAACAAAAATATTCCTAGAAACTCATCTGTTAAGAAGCACAATTTAGTATGTACATTTAGTGATCCCAGTGTGGTCTGGAACTGGGAAAGGTGCCATGCTGCTACTTGTCATCAGCACTCTGCCACAAGCATGGCTGTGCTTTGATGGGAAGCAAGGCCCTCCCCCTGGTCCTCTTTCCCCAGGCTCTTGTTATCTCAATTACTGTTCCAGGCCTGAGTCAAGAGCATTCAGGGGGCAGCCTAATTGAGGACAGGCATTTGAAGGTAAGTCTGAGTGAAGACACCTTTCCCATTCTCCCCAGCTTCTAGTGCTTTGCCCTCAACTCAGCATAAATCTTGTATCTGCTTATTTATTTAGGTGTCATCTCTCCCTATTAGAATACAAGCTCCCTTAAAGCACCGGCCCTGGAGTCAGGAGGACCTGAGTTCAAATCCAACCTCAGACATTTGACACTTACTAGCTGTGTGACCCTGGACAAGTCACTTAACCCTCATTGCCCATGGGTGGGGGGAGGAGAAAGAAAAGAACAAAAGAAAAAGAAAACAAGTTCCTTGAAGACAGTGATTGTTTTTGGTTGTTGGTTTTTGGTTTTTTATCATATCTCCAGAGCATAATCTAGTGCCTGCCATTTTGAAGGGTCTTAAATACTTCTTGATTATTTGATTGATTGGTTGATTGTTGTTGTTGTTTTTAAAGGAGAAACAGATTGGGATTTGTTTTATTCTAGCCATGCAGAGACAAGACCTGCCCTGGTTGCTGGGGTTTCTTGCTGGGACTTCAATTGTTCAGGGAGGACTAGCACCTCTGGTAGGAGGGCTTGCTGAGCCCTTTTCAGTGCTGCTTATCTACCTTAGGTGTCCACCTGTCATCTACCTATAACTTGTGGCTCCAAGAAACTGTAGCACGTGCAGCAGCCACACCCTGGTAAAACCATGGCTGCAGATGAGCTAAACCAGGTTGAGAGTAATTTACAGGCCTCAAACCTATTGGTGAATTAGGGGGATGTCTACCTCAATCATTCCCCCCCCCTCCCTGGAATGGCAGATGAAAACAATTTGTTACAACGGGCTATGAAAGTGGCTGAAGCAGGTTCGGTGGCGTGCTTAGAGATTGGTCAGAAATCAAAGACGCGAAGATTATCCACTGCATCTCAGACCATCATCAGTCATTTTAATTTTTGTCTTGCCACTGGACTTTGATGACTCTGGAAGAGAGAGTGAGGCTGATGACTTTGTTCAACTCTGCCTCACTTGAATCTAATTCATGTACAAGTCAAGACATCACCTCATGATGTCACTGGTTCTCTTTGAAAACAAAGGACAAACAACAATGTTTCAATGTTTGTCATTTTAAGTGTTCACTCCAGTTCACTTTACCATCTGGTTAGCATGAGTAGCTGAGGGCAGAATTTTCCTACTTGTATAATGTAATATGCACCTAGAATCTACAATGAGAGCAAACAAGATCACCCTCATTTGGTATTTACACATGGACGGAGCACTCTATTATTTTCAACTTGGTTTTCAAGCACATTTATAAACTGGAGTTTACATAAGGTTTGTTCTTTGTATGTTCCAATGTTGTGTATCTTAAATTATGTAGCCCATGTCCTAGAACCCCAAGCTCTGGCTTTACAAGTACTGGGTTCACAAAGGACTAATGATAAAGCATACTATACACCTCCAAAAAAGAACTGATATTGATTGAACACAGACTGAAGTGTGCTATTTTTCATTTCTTTTTCTTTTATTTGTTTCTTATACAAAATGACTAATGTGGTAGTGTTTTACATAATTGCACATGTATAATCTATATTTTATTACCCCCTCAGGGAGGGAGGAGGGGAGGGAGTAGAGGAGAAATAGAATTTGGAACTCAAAACTTTAAATAAAAATGTTTATTACTGTTTAAAAATAAAGGAAAGGAGAGACAGATAAAAATAAAATAAAATTAAATACCTTATCTGCCTAAGCTACAATAGAAAAAAAAACTGGGTTCAAACCTCATCAATGTCTCTATGGCTTGTTTACTCCCCACTCAGAATTTCCCCTGGGAAGAGTTGAATGTAATTCATGTCTTCATTGTTACAGATGAACATAAAAGAGCCTTTAAGCTCCCATGCAAACACTTGGTTCACAATATATTTCAGATACTGTACAGACCTTATTTCACCCTGCAGAAAAAATGTGCAAAAATAGAAAAGACTCACAATTGCCTACAAACAGTCAGGACCATATTCTCCTTTATGCTCCAGGTAGTTCTTACCTCAGCTCTCCCTCTCTATCAGTGGCCTACATAGTATTCCAGAATCACAACACTACCTTGGATTCTCTCTGAAAGGGAAATGAACTTGAAGTTGCTTGAAAGTCACTTCACCTTCCATTGACTATGATTAGTTGTTACAAGGTATTTTTTGTTCTCAGCTTTAATTGGGGGAAGCATAGAAGGAGAGGAGGGTTAGCAATAATGTTGCCAAAACCCAAGTACGCGCAAACACTTTTTTTAAATACAGAGAAGAGAACAAAAGAAAATTCAGAAGGAAGCACAGTCAATCAGGACAGTTTTGAAAGTAATGTGAAGAATTTACTATATCCCTTTTTAAATAAAAACAGCCACAACAACTGGTGCGAAATGGAAATTCACTGAGTTTATAAAGGTATCTGCAAAAAAAATGTGCATTCATAAAAGCAAAGGTAAACTATGTGTGGCATACATCTGTGATGTTTTCCAGTTAATATAGGAATTACCAGATAAATACTATTAAACTTTTGTTCTATAACAAGAGTTAATTCATGGTATGGGCAGTATGATTTTTTTTTTAAATTAACCAAATACCTCCTCAGTAATTTATAATAGCTTTGCAGTTATGCGTATCAAATAAGAAGCACTGGGAAACTGATTCATCTCTAGGATGATATGCATGTTTCAAGTGGTACTGAAAGCCACACTGATGGATGTGTAATAATAACCATATCTGTTATTAATAAAAAATAAAAAGAACTTTAAAAGGAAATGGAAATTCATGGTTTAATTTACAATCTTTTTATGTTCTGTGTGTATATACCCATGCTCTTTTATGTTTAAGTTCAGAATAAAATAGGCAGTAAAAAATATATATGTACATATATATACACATACATTCATATACATACACATATTTACATAAATACACATACATATATTTAAAGAGTATATATGTGTGTGTATGTACATATATATCTATATCTATATCTATATATATTTTTTTAAGTCTCTAGAAGGGACTTTTGAGCCCATGGAATCCAACCCCATCACTTTACACATAAAAACCAATGCCCTGTGAATGTCCCTTCCCAAGTCACACAGATTGTGAAGAGCAAGGCTATGATTCAAACCCGGGTCTTCTGAGTCCAAAATACACATTCTTTCCACTCCACCATGTTGCATCCCTTTATAACACTAGAAAAGGCAATGACTTTTATCCTATTATCCCATTATCATCATCATCATCTTGGCTGGCTTTTTTGCCTTTATTTAAATGGATAAAATAATCTATAAGTCAATCAAAGTATTTGTGCCAGGTGCTAGGACTTAGAGAAAAGATAACAGCACAGATTTCAGGAGGTAGAGGAGAAGAAAAGTATATTTGACCACTAGATGGATCCACTAGTCACTAACTTGATACTTAATGTTAAAAGAAACAGGTGCTAAAAAGCCTAGTGGTTATCTACTTTATCCCACATCAAAGGGAGCTGTAGTGTCTCAGTGAACTTCCAATCTCCTATACCCCAGCTTCACCTCTCTCTAGATGGTTGTGCTCTTTTCATTAATCTAAGAGATATGGTTAATATGAATCTGATCAATCAATATAACTCCAAGGCCTCATTCCACTGGAAAACATAGTCTTCTTCCTGAATTCACTACATTTCACTGAGCCCTAATCATCTGACAAGGTCATGATGGTATCTGTTTAATAATATATTGTTTTATGTTTAGGATGGAATAAATAAAATAATTAATAATATCTTATGCTAGAAATCAAAAAAGATTACATGTCTACAATGAGCCAAGCTCTGGGAATTAAAAAAAAAAATAATGAAGCAGTCCCTGCTCTTAAGGAGCTTATATTATCTTGGGAGAACACACTTGCCTAGAGGTAAGGAGGGGGAAGGGAAAGGAATAAGCATGTATATAATACCTACTATGTGCCTGACACTGTGCTAAATGCTTTGCAAATATTATTTCTCTTGAGCCTCACAATAACCCTGCAAGGTAGGTGCTATTGTTAACTCCATTTCACAGTTGAAGAAACTGAGTCAAAGAGCAGTTAAAGTGACTTGCCCAAGGTCACATAGCTAGTAAGTGAGGGTAGATTTGAACTCAAGTATTCCTAACTCCAGGCCTAGCTGTCCCTGAGGTTGGAAAAGGAAAAACATATCTGGGAGAGGGCATGATGAAAATTAATAAAAATAAAAATAAATAATAATAATAAAATCGACAGTAGCCCAGTTTGGCTGGAGTGTGCAGTACATGAAGTAGAGAAGTATAAAACAAATTAGAAAGATGATTTGGAGTAATATTATAGGATCAGGGCTTGGGAGTTATTTCAGGAAGCAGTGGGGAACCACAGAAGGTTTTTGAGTTGAGGAAGGTCCCTGTCCTAGCAGTGCATTGTGATGGTTTCTTGGGAATAGGAATGATGGATATAAGGTATAAATTAAAAGACAAAGGACCATTTGGGGGTTATTATGAGAGTCTAGTAGAGAAAAACTGAAGGTTTGAATTAGGATAGTTACAGAAAGACTAGAAAAGAGGAGACAGATATGAGATATTTTGGAGGTAAAATCAACAGTGTTTGGTAGATGGAAGAGTCAGTCAAATTGAATTTAAGAACCTGGGTGACAGCTGTCATTAATTGAATGAGAGGATTCTGGGCAAGGGACAAGTCTTATGAAGAAGATGAGTACAATTTCAGACATGTCTTAATCTCTGTGAATACCAGAGATGGGGAAGGATAAAAAAGAGAGAGTCTCTCTCCATGCTTATTTTCCTCCTGTCTTGTCTTTTTTGTTTTGTTCTCTTTGTGCATCTGAGTATTTTTTTTTCCTTGAGCTCTCTTAAATCTAGTCTGAACCTCTGTGTCTGTATCAAAGCAAAACAAGTGAGCAAAGGTGCCCCAGGGCAAATAGATATGTGGCATTTGACTCATTGTTTTTGCAGGGCTGGATCCAAATGGGGATTATTCCAGAGAAAGAGTAAATTGGGTTGGAGGGGTGGGGAGTTATTGCACACCAATGAAGGGCTCTTTTCCACTCACTGGAATATTAAGCTACAGACTGTGATTGACTTTAATAGTAAAGTCTGCTGAGTGCTCACATTCAATGTTGTGGGAAGTGTTGAGGCAGAGACACTTGACAGCCTCTAGACTTGTTTTATTTCTCTGTATTCTTCCCACCCCACCTCTGTCCCTGCTCCCCAACAGGAAGCATAAACACACACACACACACACACACACACACACACACACACACACACACACATCTTTTTGTCCTTAACAATATGCTACTAACAAAAACTATTTTACTCACTCATTTTCAGTATCACTGAACTATATAGTGGAGTATAGTAGGAAGATCAGTGAGTGGATCAATCATAAGCCTGAGATTCTGCTCCCAGCTCTTTTACTGCCTATCTAGGGAATGTTGGGCAAGTTAACTTCCCGAATATCAGTTTCCTCATCTGTAAATTGAAGATACTGGGGAAAATGATCTCCAGGTTCCTTTCTTTAAAAAAATTTTTTTTTTTCACTTAAAGAAAATTTGCCTTCTCTTCTTCCCACCTCCCCTACTCTCATTGAGGAAGAAAGAAAAACAAAACTCCTGTTTCAGAGATGCATAATTAATTAAACAAATTCTTATTTGTCCATGTCCAAAAAAGATATCTCAGACTGTACTGTGAGTCCATCACTTGAGACCCCTGGAATCAAGTTTGGTCCTTTGCATTGATCAGAGGTCTTAAATCTTTCAAAATTGTCTTTACCATATTGTTTTTATTGTAAACATTGTTCTCCTGGTGTTGCTCACTTCACACTGCATCAGTTCATACAAATCCTTTCAGGTTTCCCTGCAATGATACCCTTTATTACTTTTATAGCATAATAGTATTTTATCATATTCATACCATAACTTGTTCAACCGTTTCCCACTTGATAAGTACCCCCTCAGTAATAATTTTTTGCCATTGCAAAAAGAATTGCTATAAATATTTTTGTACATATACACCCCTTTCCCCCTTTTTTTGATCTCTTTAGGGGTATAGACTTAGTAGTGGTATTGCTCTATCAATGGGTATGCATGTTCTAATAGGTTTTTTTATAGTTTCAATTGCTTTCCAGAATGTCTAGACCAGTTCATAGTTCCACCAACACAGAGTACCTTAATGTACTTGTTTTCCCACAGCTTCTCCAACATTTGCTATTTTCTTCTCTCTTCCCAATGTTGTTAATCATGTGAGTTTGAGGTATAATCTCAGAAAAGTTTAAATTTGTGCTTCTCTAATTATTAGTAATTTAGAGCATTTTTCTATGTGGCTATTAATAGCTTGTATTTCTTCCTCTGAAAAATGAAAGTTCATATCCTTTGGCCATTTATCATCTGAAGGATGGTTCTTATTCTCATAAATTTAAATCAGTTCTCTTTCTTTGAAATGAAACCTTTATAGAGAAACTTGTTGCAAAGATTCCCCCACCACCACCACCACCTACAATGTACTTGCTCCTCCTCTAATTTTAGCTTCCCTGGCTTTTTTGCACAAAAATGTTGTTATTTTATATCAAGAGAATTGTTCATTTTACCTTTTCTTATCCCCTTTATCTTGTGTTTGTTTGGTCATGAACATTTCCCCTATCCTCCAGCTCCCTTTTCAGTTTTAAACTTCTACCCTTCAGCAGCATTAAAACCAGCAAACTGATTCCAGGGCAAAATGCTATTTGAATGGCTGATTTTAACCAAAGAAAATGTCATGTTAAATATGTTCAAAAGTTGTATTTTTCTGTCTCTTTATTGCATTCTACATCAAGCCAAGAGAGGCAGAGTGATGGATAGAGAATGAGGAAGACCTGGATTCAGATACCACCCCTGACCCATATTGACCATGTGACCCTCTGCCAGTCCCTTAACTTTTCACCCTCTGGCAACTAATTAAGATAGTAAATTACAGAGGACTTGTAGGTCTGCTTTAGGAGGGGTTGTTTCCTTATCAGGAGATGCCTATAAAAATAAAATAAAAACAGGTTCAGTCTAAAAAAAGTCAAGATGAGCCTGTTCATTTTGAAGCTAGATAAGTTGGTTGGACTGAAAACATTCATACTCTCCTGCTTCTGACCAACATTTTTGGAGCTTAAAACAAAACAACCCCCACCCCAAAAATGAGAATGCTAATGAGGGTAACATTTTTAATTCTGGTTAGCATCAAAGAAAATAGATTTAGAGTGAGAAGGGATCTTAGGAACCATGTAATTCATCATCTCATTTTGAAGTCTAATGAGGATAAGTGACTTGTCCAAGGTCATACAAATAGCTAGTAGCAGAGTCACAATTTAAACCCAGGTGGTCTTAAACCAAATGCAGTACTCTTTCCACTAATGAATGCTTCCTACTTTTTTGTTGCATTTTATATTTTACTCCCTCCTGCTCCAGTCTATAATCTGGTGTCGTTGGCTTGTTTGCAGTGGATTAAATAAGACATTCCATTGCTAGACTCAAATCCCACCAGACCTTCCAGTTGCTACATGAAACTAATGCCTTCCTCTCTCATTTCATCTACTTTGTATTCATCTTGTATGTATCTGGTTATTTACTGGTTGTCGTCTTCATTAGAGCGTATGCTATTGAAGGCAGGGAGTATTTTTTTTTCTTATGTTCTTACTGCTTAGAGTGCCTGACACACATTAGTCACTTGCTTTTCAACTGCACCAATTGTATGATGTTGAAAGGGAACTGCTTCATTCTCAGGGAAATGGATGGGTTTGGGGCTAGGATTTCTGAAATGTGAGGCCAGAAATTGAAGATTTCAGAACAAAGTAAACACCTTAAATAGTAAAACCCCAGGGGTGGCCAGCTCTGACCTTGGGAATTGAAAGTAGTCAGCTCTGAACTTGTGATTTCCTGCCACCAGAATGTCAGTGAGTGAGACTGAGTCCTATTGGACTGAAAAGTCTAGTGTAGGGCCTTGGAGTGAAATACAATCATTGGCATCCAAGACACTGTCTCTCCTAAGCAGAGGAAACAACACTAGTGACTGGAGGACCATTTGTCAGCTGGAAACTGTTAGCAGGCAATAGGAACCTGAGCAGTTAATCTAATGAGGAGGGAGAGCCATGGCAATGTTTACCCCAAACTGGCAACAGGGAAACTTGCTGAGCGTCAGCGTGGTTTGTGGCTTTGGCTTTAAATATGGCCTAGGGCAAAGGGTGGTTGGGAAGTAACCAGTCAGACATTAAAAACTACTTCTGTGGCTATCAAATTACTTGCTAGACAACCGCTCCAGGCCGGATGAAGTCTTATAATTAGGAGGGCTGGGATTAGTGTGTGATATAATGAAGCAGGCAGAAACAGGGAAAAACCACCAGGAAAGGAAAAAGTCAAAGTAAGGGTAGGACAGAACTGGAACTTTATCCTGTTGTCCATTGAATGTAAACATGTTTCTCACTCTCTTGCTCCTCATAAGCCAGCTGTGGCAGAAAATTGGCCCTGTTCTTAGGAGAGATGAAGAAATCACAGGACGAACACAAAGGAAGTTTGAGGCTGGCCTCAGGTGTGAATTTCCTACTGAAGCAGAATTTTAACTTTTCCTTCAAGGTTACATAACGATGACCATTTCCCATACCAGACATTCCAAAAATGATATTCAGGGAAAAAAATCTAAGGGTTATACTTTTAGAAAACCTTAATTTTGTAACATTTATTCTCCATGCCTTTGCTTCGGCTGACCTTCCTAGCTGGGAAGGCTCTTCCTCCCTGTCTTTGTCTTTTGGAATCCCTAACACCTTTCATGGCACAGCATAGGTCACCTCCTATAAACAAAGCCCTTTGTTTTCCCTTCCATCAGATGTTAGTGCTACCCCTAGCCATCAAACTCATTTGTATATCTTTTGTATTTACATTCACTTTTCTGCATATCCCTTATGCCCTCCAATAGAATTGAACCTAACCTCCTTGAGAATAACATGTGAACTCCTTGTCTCATTTTTGTTTTCACATCTCCAACATCTAGCAGCATGTGTTTTGCACATAATAAATGCTTAATAAATGCTTGTTCATTTGGAATTGGATTGAACTGGGCCTGACTGGTGAAAAAAAGCAAAGGAAAACTGCTAATATTTTATGAACACATTAAGTCCCCAGGTTAACAATGAACTTCTCTCTTAGATTTTGGTAAATCTCCAATGCACTTATCATGTAAAGTTGTGCATTATAGTTTTTGTATTGATGTCTTATCCTTTTATTAAACCATTAGCACCTTAAGAGGAGGAGTCATGTCTTCTATAAATCTACATTCGTTAAACATCCATGCACTAGGAACTGTGTTTGGCACTGGGGTTATAAAGATAAAAATGAAACTGTCAAAAAATGTTTTTAATTTAAAAAATGAAACTGTCTCCATCTATAAAAGAAACTACATTCTATTGAGAGAAGCTCATACACATACCTTGTCTAAATTACTATCTTTTTAGAACCTGGTACAGTATTCGGCATACAGTATACACCTAACAAGCATTCACTGTATCATTGTTGTAAATCAGAACAGCAGAAGGAAGTCACTATCTATAAGGTGCTTTCTTACTCTTTAAAGTCCTTTTACATTTGTCTCCTCATTTGATTCTTTTTTTTTTTTTTTTTTTAGTGAGGCAATTGGGGTTAAGTGACTTGCCCAGGGTCACACAGCTAGTAAGTGTTAAGTGTCTGAGGCCGGATTTGAACTCAGATACTCCTGACTTCAGGGCCGGTGCTCTATCCACAGCACCACCTAGCTGCCCTCCTCATTTGATTCTTATGTTTCTTTCAACTGTGTTTTTATGAACTCTATCTCAAAGATGATACAGAAATACCAAATGGTTTTCTACAAGGTCATACAGCTAGCTTATGGCCTAGTGAGCTAAAATTTTCTTAAGGAGCAGGGACCTTTTTACAACTTATTTTCCAGCTCCTCAAAAAAAATGATATTCAGGAAAAATCTAAGGGTTAGACTTTTAGAAAAACTTCATTTTCTAACATTATTTATTGTGGTAGCTTGATGTAGTGGATAGAATTGTGGCCTTGGGGCCACCTAGTGTTCAAGTCTTGTCATTGACATATACTGTTTGTGTGACCCTGGGAAAATAATTTAATTTCTTAGTTCTGTAAGTAAATCTCTAAAGTTCTAGGTTACAGAACATCTGGAAATATGCATTGTTGGGGCTAATTTCCTTTTCTTGGCATTCCCTATATTGATGAAATCACAGGTCCAGTCTGAATCCTTTTGGTTATGCAAATGAGTCCATATCCAGGTCCCCTATCTGGCTTCAGACACTAGCTCTGTGACCCTGGGCAAGTCACTTAACCCTGGTTCCCCCATTATTCTCATCTAAAATGAACTGGAGAAGGAAATGGGAAACCACTCCAGTATCTTTGCCAAGAAAACACCAAATGGGGTCAGACAGAGTTGGACATGACTAAAAATGACCAAACAAAAATAATCAGTCTTCTCACTGAGCATGGCCTCACCAGTCTGCAGGCAATGAAAAAAAGCCCTGGATCTGAATCCAGATGGCATGAGTTCAAATCCCAGTTGCCACTTGGACATTGGACATGTAACTTCTGCTCTCTGGTACTTAACAGCCTCATCTGTAAAATGAGGGAGTTGGAACCAATGATCTCAAAAGTAATTTCTTGCCATGTATGCATGCTCATCAACACTACAGAGAAAATCTTAAAGTATCGGCTTCCCAATGTAGATCTTCCACTTCCTCCCCTGCTAAGGTAGCCCACAGAGTTGTTGCCTTGACTCTCTCAGGTCCATTACTCCTTCCATACATGGGTAAGCAATGAGGTATGGTAGGGTGAATTCAGGGCCTTATGATTTATTCTGGACCATAGTAGGAATGTCAAATAGGGTTAACTAGATGGTGCTATGGATAGAGCTCTGGGTTTGGAGTCAGGAAGACCCGAGAGACTTACTAGTTGTGTGACCCTGGGTAAATCACTTGACATTTTTTGCTTTAGTTTCCTCATCTATAAAATGAGCTGAGAAGGAAATGGCAAACCACTCCAGTATCTTTGCCAAGAAAACCCCAAATTATTGAGTCACAGAGAGTTGGACACAACTGAAAATAACTAAACAAAAACAACAGGAATGTCAAATAGTGTATATGTGTATACATATACACACATACACACATATACATACACATATATACATACATATACATTATTATAGATACACACTATTATAGATACACTATTATATATCATATATAATATATGATACATAATATATAGGTATGTGTGTGTATATATATGTATCTGTGTATATATACCCAAGAATCTGTGAAAAAAAAAGAGAAAATAGGAAGATATTTCACAATGGATAACTTAATGTGACAAAATGGTCTCATCTCAGGATGAGACCAAATCAAAGTACTCCCCAAGCATGCCAGCATAGGGAAGGAGGGAAAATATCTCATCTCCTGGCATTATAATAACTTCTTTTGGAGCTATGCTGACCACTAGGTATAGGGTTTATGGCTTCTAAGTCCTTTAAGGATATCGAGTATGTTCCTTTAAGTTTTAAGAAATCACAGCTTGAAACACATTTATTCTAAGGACATAACAAGTTGCCCAAGGGCTGCTGGCAGGAGGGTTAGTACTTTTTTCCCCCCAACCAATGCTGTTGAAGGATAATATAGACAGTTTAGGGTTTAGTATCATCCAATTGCTTTTTTTTCCTCATCATTGAATGTGTTTGTGTGTGTGTGTGTGTGTGTGTGTGTGTGTGTGTGTGTGTGTATAATGTCTTTCATTTCAAACTTTGCTCACAGTTCCACCAATCAATTGAGAAACCATCCAGGTTCCATCTTAGTCTGCAGTGGTTTCCTAGGCAACCAGCTCATAGCCAGAGAGCTAGACTGCTCACAGTGAAACTAAGTTAAACTCTGCAGCATTGCCATTTCTTTCTATGTTTCAGAAAAGGGAGACCATACCAAGTTTGCATAGCTAGCAACACAAATGCCTTCCTGATCTGCATAACATTTTACTGCTCCAGCATCTGTCACAAGCAGAGCTCAAAAAAAAAAAAAGAAAAAGGAAAAAACTTTCAAGATATAGGATTGTGGATTTTGAGGCCAGAGAGGACCTTGGAGATCATCAAATTCAATTTCTTAGTTTTATAAATAAGGAAACTGAGACCAAGCCTGGTTAAATCACTTGACCATTGGGGTCATATAGCTAGCAAGTTTATAGGGCAGGACTTGACACCCAGTATTACTGATCCAAAGTCCAATGCCTACTCAGCTATGCAACACTGCCTTTCAGTCAACCTCCCAAAGAGCCCTAGATATTCAATTCAATTTAACATTGATGAAATACATATGAAGAAGGGCACTGATATTTGACGAACCCCCTCCTCATCCCAGAACTGGAAGGCTTGGAATATAATGACAAGAAAATAATAAAGTGTTAAGATAACTCAAATAAGTTCATTGTTTCTTTGGGATGTATGACACATTTTGGGATCAAACTCATTGGATGAGCAAGACTTTAAATAGCTAAGCTTTACAGAGTTTAATTCTTGGGATTTTTTTTTTCAATTCAATTTTATTTTATTTTCAGGTCTGAATTCTCTCCCTCCTACCTCCTCAACTACCCACTGAGAAGAAAAACAAAACTAATTACAAATATGTATAGTAAAGCAAAACAAATCAGACACTAGACATGGGGCAGAGTTCAATTCCGAGAGTTTAGGATCAGGAAAACATTTTAGAGGAGACTCCTTCAGGGGCATAAGAGGTGATTTCTCTTCCCAGTTCCCCCTGCCTTGGTCATGGCATCTAGCAGGGACTTGGCAGAGGAAGGCACCCTGTTAAGCACTCCAAGAATGTGTAGATTTGATAATATTCCAGACACAGCTGAGGGAGCAAAGACCCATGCTACAGGCACTGAAGACAGTCACTTGAGGAAGGAAGCAGATTAAAGTACAGGACCTCGAGTAGCAGAGAAGAGTACTACAGAAAGGGACAAACCCTTTGAAATTAGCTGAGTGACCAGCTTGGCAGAGAAACTAAACCCAATTAGAATGACATGAGGTCTCTCAAAAGAGAGGATGGACTTACAGGGACTACAATATCAGGAATTGTGAGTTGTCTTACCTCCATGTGTACCTTACTACTGTCACTGCATTCTATGTTTGAGCCCACTCTTACCATGGATGGTATATATGTATTTGTGGGAGAGTGTGCCCCAGGTTGATGGGAGGGGGATGTTTGATAGTTACAGTTTTTACTCTGTCATTTTAGTTAATGATTTTTACTAAGAGTTTAATCGAATATAACCTATATCAAATTGGGGAGGGAGGGATAGAAAAAGTTTAGAACTCAGCATTTTTTTTAAATGCTAAAATTTGTCTTTACATGTAATTAGGAAAATAAAACACAATTTTTGGGAAAAGAGTTAATTGAGTCTACTGGCTAATTGTTAAGGGGAAACAAAGTTATGGGGGTAGGCACTCACAGATTTTATAGCTGGTCTGCAGCCATCCCTAAGGGACTCAACCAATGAGTATGAGTGTGAGTTGGGAGAGATATATAGCAGAAGTCCTGCTATATATCTAAATATGGGGACATTGTCCTGATTTCTATCTTTCCACTGGACCTAGATGTTTCTGGAGGAGAAAGAGAGAGAAAGAGAGAGAAAGAGAGAGAGAGAGAGAGAGAGAGAGAGAGAGAGAGAGAGAGAGAGAGAGAGAGAGAGAGAGAGAGAGAGAGAGACTGGTGACCTTGTACAGCCCTAACTCACTTACATCTTATTCACTGAAAATCATGTCATAAAGACAAACAACAGCAAACAACAACAACAACAATACACCTACCATATGTAAGGAACTGGGGAAACAAGGCAAAAATTAAATTGTCTTTGCCTTTGAGAAGTTTATATTCTACTGGGAGGACCCAAAAGGTATTGAAAAGCAAATAGGTAGAGAAGAAAGAATACTACAAAGCCAGGGGATCAGGATTTAAATCCTACCCCTAACATTTACTTCCTTGTGATTCTGGGTAAGATACATAATTTCTCTGGACTTCAGTTTCCTCATTTTAAAAAGTAATTTTTTTTTTTGCAGGAAAGTGAGGGTTAAGTGATTTGCCCAGGGTCACACAGCTAGTAAGTGCTAAGTGTCTGAGGTTGGATTTGAACTCAGGTCCTCCTGAATCCAGGGCTAGTGCTTTATCCACTGCACCACCTAGCTGCCCTAACTCCTCATTTGTTAAATGAATGAGTGAGCTCCTCTACGATCCATTCCAGTTCTAGAGCAGTAATCATATGTACACATAGAAGTAAGGGAGAAAGCATTCACAAGTCAATAAGCATTTATTAAGTGTCTACTATATGCAGGCACTGTGCTCAGTGCTGGGAGTATAAGAAAAGGGGAAAAAAAACAGTCTCTTCCCTCTAGGACCTTACCAAAGTTTCAGAGAAGGTGATAACTTTCAAGAACTTAAATGAATATAATGATTCTGAAAGACAGAGGTGAGGAGGGAATTCAGATAGAAGGCGCATTTTGAAAAAAAAACAAACATGGAAATAGGAAATGAAATGCTAAATTCAAGGATTAGCTCAAAAAAAAGTTTAGTTTATCTAGAACTCAGAGGAAGTGAATAGAGCAGTGTAAAATGAGATATTATGTTGGAGCCATACTACTGGGGCATTAACCCCTAGAATGAAGGATTTATATTTCATCCTGCTGGCAATAGGGAGTTGAGAAAGCCTCTTGAGCAGAGAAATAATATGACTAGGCATATGCTTTAGGAATATTACATTACTAGTAGTGGAGAGGGTGGATTACAGATCGGAGCAACCAGAAGCAAGGAGTCATATCAGAAGATTATTACTATTATCGCAGGGGGTAGTTGATTAGAATCTAAATTGGGGTGGTTACTATTTGAATGCAGAGAAATGTACAGACATGAGAGATGTTTTTTCATTGGTCTTGTTTCAGTTGTGGTCAGCTCTCCATGACCACATTTGAAATCTTCTTGGCAAAGATGTTGAAATGGGGGGCAGCTAGGTGGTGCAGTGGATAGAGCATTGGCCCTGGAGTCAGGAGGACCTGAGTTCAAATCTGGCCTCAGACATTTGACACTAAATGTGTTACCCTGGGCAAGTTACTTAACCACAATTGCCTCACCAAAAAAAAAAAAAAGGAATAAAAAAAGATGCTGAAGTAGTTTGCCTTTCTCCAGCTCATTTGACAGGGGAGAAAACTGAAGCAAACAGGGTAAAATGACTTGTCCAGGATCACACAACTAGTAAGTATCTGAGACCAGATTTGAACTCACAGAGATGAGTCTTCCTGATTCCAAGCACACTGCTCTATCCATTGCATCATCTAGCTGCCTCGTGAGAGATGTTATGAATATAGAATTATCAGTCCTTGGTACATACATATTTGGGAATCATCTGTATTTTCATGGGAGCTGCTGATGAGATCAAGAGAGAGTAAATAAGAGGGCCAAAGGGTAGAGGTCTGAGAAAAAGCTATATTTAGGGAGTGGAAGATTGAGTAACAAAGAATACTGAAATGTGGCAATTAGGTAGATGAGAGTCAAAAGACTACAGCCACCAAATCAAGTAATGAGAGAGTGTCTAGGAGGAAAATGTGGTTGTGTATCAAAATAATTTAAATAATTGGACAAATATTAGTTGTTCATGGGTAGGCAGAGCCAATATAATCAAAATGACAATTCTACTCAAATGTATTTATATATTCAATTCTATCCCAATTAAATTATCAAATTTTTATTGAATTAGAAAAAATAATGACAAAAATCATTTGGAAACACAAAAAGTAAATAATATCAAAGGAAATAATGGAAAATGTAAAGGAAGGAGGTTTAGCAATAATAGTTCTAATTATCAAAACTATCTGGTACTGGTTAAGAAATAGAAAGGAAGATCAATTGAATAGTGTAGACATACACTTTACAGCAGCAAATAAACATAATAACCTTATATTTGGCAAGTGCAAAGGCTTGAGATTTTGGGATAAAAATTCATTATTTGGTAAAAAATTGTTGGGAAAACTGGAAAGCAGCATGACAGAAACTGGATATAAACCAATTTCTTACACCATTTACCAAGATAAGGTTAAAATGGATACATGACCTAGATATAAAGAAAGATTTCTAAGAAAATTAGAAGACAGTAAAACTAAGGCTTGACAAAGGTTAAGTGACTTTCCCAGGGCCACAAGGTAAGTGTCTGTGGTCAGATTTGAACTTAGAGCTTCCTGCCTCCACATCCAATATACTATTCCAATTCCCACTCTCCAGGTACTAAATTTTTTGAGAAAGGAAGGACATTTATCTGGAGACCAGTATATTACATCAACGAAATTCTGGATAGAGTAATATAAATGTATTCATTGAACCCTAGAGGAGAGGTTAGAGGTAATGCTGACTGAGGAGTGGTTAGAAATTGTACTAGGGGGTAACTTCTTGAGGGTCCAGTGAGTCAGGTGGTACATGAAAGAAGAAGCAAACCTCCTTGGAGTGGCTAGCCAGCCATATGGTATTTTCTGCAGAAATCTATGCTTCTGGGAAGGCCAGAAGATGGAGTTAATGTAAGATGAAGAGATCAAGGATGAAATGGAGGCTTGTAAATAACAGAGTGGGCTTTCCAGAAGGTACAATGAAATGGGAAGCTAGAAGAGAAGATGACTTTGGAGAGTTAGGGCTGAGGGACTATGAGGGACTCATCAGAGTGTAGGGAGACTTAGTAAAGGAATCAATTTTTAACTTACAGCAGATTGGCAGATTTGAACCACAGTAATATGGGAAGTAGGATATGTGAATTTGCTAACCATAAGATGCTAAAATAGGGGTTGATCAGGTTTTCCATTCTACACGGTCTTGTGAGGGTTATTAGGCTTTTTTTTGCTTGCTTGCTTGTTTATTTTTTAATTCCCCACACTGCATATGAGTAAGGAATCTGAAATAAGATAAGCCAGGTGATCTGTCCAATGAACTTTCTATTCATCCCTTCTTATTGGTCTTCTTCCATTGTTGGAAGTTGGACAAAATTATACTTTCAGGCCACTAAATTACATTGAAGTAACTTGAAAGGGCAGGTAGGTTGTGCAGTGGATAGAATGTTGGGCATGGAATCAGGAAGACTCAGCTTCCTGAGTTCAAATCCAGCCTCAGGCACTTATAAGTTGTGTGGAGCCAGACAAATCACTTAACCCTGTTTGCCTCAATTTTCTCATATGTAAAATGAACCAGAGAAAGAAATGGAAAACCACTCCAGTATCTTGCTGAGAAAACTCCAAATGGGGTCACAGAGAGTTGGATGCAAGTGAACACCAACGAACTTGATTAGCATTGCTGAAAGTTGGCCTTCTAAAGGTCACAGAATGATAGAATTTTAGAGTTGGAAGAAAATTCAGTACATATCTCACTGAACCCATGCTGGAAAGGAAATTCCCACCATAACATTCCTTAAAAGTGGTTATCAAGTCTACTTTTTAAAAATACCCTCCCATCATAGATCATCTATTTTTTGGACAGCTCTAATTGTTAAAAATTGTTTGACATCAAGTCTAAGATCTTCACTTTGCAATTTCAACCTTTTGTGCCTAATTCTACTCTCTGAAGCCAAACAGAACCAGTGTTGTTCATCTTCCATAGAAACCTCTTCAGCTACTTGAAGATATCTCAAAGTCATCTCCTCAGATATGTGAAGCCTCAATTTCCTTAGATTGTTCAACCTTGTCATATGGCAGCAATTCAAGGCCCTTCAACCTCTCAGTGCTCCACTCTACTCTCTATCAATGTCCTTCCTAAATTGTGCCATTCAGAAGTGAACATAATATTCCAGACTTGGTCTGATTATGATGGAGTACAGTGGGGCGATCTCTTTATTCCTGAAAGTTATGTCAAAAAGCCTGATCTAATAGAATGGGCAGAAGACTGGCTCTGGTGTCAAAAGTCTAATGAAGAAAAAATGTCCAGCAGAAATACAACATACAATAAAGAATGAACCCAGTAGTGGAGAACAATGACATGACATTCAACAGAGAGCTGCTGATAACTTTATAATAATATAATAGCAAGACTAGCTAATCTATTGCATTAAGGTTCTGAACTGCCCTGATGAAGTGTTTGATTTAGTTACACATGCCCCAAAGTCTGTGGAGGGAGGAATAAAATGTAATAAGGGGCAAGGTTGTAAAGATTTTAAATCCCCAACAAAGAAATTAACACTTGATCCTAGAGGTAAGAGGGATCCACTGGAGACTATTCAGGTGGAGGGAGGGTGGTGTTGTTGTCAGACCAATACTTTAGGAAAATTGTTTAAGAGCAGATGAATAGAGGATGAAAAGATGGATTGGAATGGGGAGAGACTTGAGGCAAGGAGACCAAGGCTATTGTAATAGTCCAAGGAAGAGGAGACAAGGGTCTTAACAGGTGTGTTTTCCATGCATGTTTCCTGGGCACACAGGTTGCTGATAAGCACCTTTTAAACATAGGATAACAGATCATAGGTCTGTGACCAGTAAAATTATATGTGGTTGCCCTATAATTGTCCCAAGTTCAGGGAACATAGCTGGGGTTTATCATATATATGTTACTTAGACATTAGAGGCTACTGTACCAGTTTGGGGGCATTAAGCATTTATTAAAACATAGTAAATATTAGTAAAGCGAGCACACATAGCTCTGAAAGATAGGAAAGCCTAGCTAGGCTCTAGGGGAGGAGAGAGAAAACACGGTTGTGTGGCACCCCTTCTGCATTCCCAGGCCAAGAGAGCAAGCCACTGTAAGCTTGCTGTGGGCAGGAGGAGAGCCCACCTTTAAAGACTGCTGAAAGCTAATTGGCTAGCATCATTCAGATCTATTGGTTTAATGCATTTGAGGCTGATGTATGGAGCTCCCCAAGGGAAAAAGCCTTCAAGTAGGTGTGGTTTTAATCCCTATTCACAGTCCAAATTTCCTTTGAAATTCTCCTGACTCTGGGCTGGCTCCAAGAAAGGTCTGGCCAGGCTCTCTGGGTCTCATAGAATTCCAAAACACCCAATTATTAAAAATTTTCTTACAGGTCTAAAGCTGAAAGTGACCTCAGAGGCTATCAAATCAAACTCCCCTTTTTTATATGTGAAGAAACTGAGGCACAGGGAGGTTACGAGACTTGTCCAAGGCCACATACCTTGCAAATGGTAGAGAAAGATTCATACCTGGATGGATCTTCCAAATGCCAACCTAGTTTTTTTTTTCACTACAGCAAAGTTCTATGACCACTTGTCCCTCCATTTGTGACCTCCATGCACATTCTCTAAATGTGTGCCCTCGTTCATGGTGTTCTGGTAACCAAAGTGTGCATGGGAAAAAGGAGGGTTTTGTCATTTTACTTGTGATCTTGTTTGATTAAATATCTGAATGTCTTGTAGCTATCTCAAACTTAATATATTCAAAATTGAAAAAAAAAGTATTGTTCTCACTCAAAACCCACACCTTTCCGCACTTGCCTATTACTATTAAGGGGACCAGTACCTTCCCAGTCACCTAGGTTAATAACCTAAGGGTCATACTCCCTTTCTAACTTTAGTTCACTCCATATATCCGGTAAGTTTCTAGGTCTTGTCTTTACTAAATCCTCATAATCTCTCTTATGGTCTCTTCCTCTCCACTCAGGCAACAACCAAAATAATTCAGGTTCTCATGCTGGAAATGCTATTTTTCTTCATTTATGCTTCCTAGAATCCCCGGCCTTCTTCAAGAATCACAGCAAAATCCATCTTCAGAGGCCTCTCCCACTCCTTCCAGCAGCTAATGATGTCTCCTCTAAGATTTTCTTCCATCTACTCTGTATTTATCTTTTACATACCTATTTGTATATAAGCTATTTCCTTCATTAGAATGTAACCTCAGGGCGGCTAGATGGCACAGTGGATAGAGCACTGACCCTGGAGTCAGGAGGACCTGAGTTCAAATCTGGCCTCAGATACTTAACACTTACTGGCTGTGTGACCTTGGGCAAGTCATTTAACCCCAATTGCCTCACCAAAAAAAAAAAAAAAAAGAATGTAACCTCCTCAGACACTTGACACTTACTAGCTGTGTGACCCTGGGCAAGTCACTTAACCCTCATTTGCCCCACCAAAAAACAAACAAACAAACTAAAAAGAATGTAACCTCTTGGAGGGCAGGGATTCTTTTTATTTTCTTTTATATCCTTAGCATTTACCACATATTGATTAATTAATGAATTATTTTGAACTAATGTGTATATTAAGGGAGCACACATGTTATAGTTTTGGATGGGTGCTGACCCACAAATATAGACTCAATTTTTCTTGACACTGATGTGTAAGAAGGAATGTTTTAGATCTTCTAGTTCTCTTTTCCCCTTTACTTCCCTTTCTTCTTCCCTACCTTCCTCCCTTTATTCCCTTCCCTATCTTTTCTTCTTCCTTCCCTTCATTCCTTTGTTCAAAACTGACCTGAGTTCAAAACTGACCTTGAACATTAACTAGCCTTGTGATCCTCCAGAAGTCATTTAATCTCTTTCCCCCTTTATCCACTAGAAAAGGAAGTGGAAAACCACTCCAGTATCTTTGCCAAAAAAACCCCCAAAATAAAAAAAAAACCCAACCCATACAGTGCTATGGTCTGACATGAACTGAATGACTGAACAATAATATTAGCTGAGAAGGGAATATTGTTCTGTACTTATGGATCAAATTTGAAGATCTTTTGGATCCCTGCAGTAAAGTGTGGGCCAGAATTGGGTAAAGCATCAGTGACATCTTGTGGCATAATCTTGTCATGACACTCTTATTTTCAGAACATTCAAACTGACTTTTGGGTGGTTTCATCAGCTTAAGGACCTCCCTAAGGCTGTACCAAAAGACAACATACAGAGCCTTGATGATTGTGGATTGGAATCCTAATATTTTCCCCAGAGCTTTTGCTGAATCTTCCTTTTTTCAGAGGTTCTAATAAACAGCCAGAATAATTGATTAAAGTTTCTTACTCTCCTTTCCACACTTCTGGGAATGCTAGCATTTAAGAGGGCAGTAAACTCTGGGGTGGAGGAAAAGAAGGGGCTCTGTAAAAAGGGTTGCATTTCTGTATGTAAGAAGCTGATAACTGAATCCATAACAAGTCCATGAGGCACTTAAGTGACACAATGAATAGAGTACAGGAACTGGAGGCTGGAAGATGAATTCAAATCATGTCCCGAACATTTACTAGCTGTGTGATATTGGATAAATCATTCAACCTCTTTATGCTTCAATTTCTTCATCTGTAAAATGGGGATAATAATAGCACCTCCCTCATGAGTTTATTGTGACGACCAAATGAGGTAAAATATGCAAAGTGCTTTACAAACTTAAAAGTGCTACATAAATATGAGCTACTATGTTGGCTGGGAGTCCTCCTTTACTCCCTAAAAAAAAAAAAAAAAAGATCAACTCATTTCTAAGAGAAGATGATTGCTAAAAACTGTAGGCAAGCTAGTAATCCTTAATCGTAAGAGACATGGAGTTCCCCAAGACAGGACTTCTTTGAATATTCTTCCAGTGGCATTTATTAATTATAAACCTACACTGGATTTGGAGTCAAGGAACCTCCATTTGAAACCTGGATCTAGCACTTGCTTGTGACCTCAAGCTACTGGGATTGTGACCTTAGGTGGTCACTTGCTTTTTCTAGGTTTTGGATTGTTTCTTTCAGCTATAAAATAGAAGACTATCTGACTACAGATATGTTCTGATGGGGGAGAGTAGACAGCCTCTAAGGTCCCTTTCATTTCTGAATCTATGAGTTTTTGAAACTATGAAACATGGAATTCTAGTCCATAACAATGATTTTGAAACATAAGGGTTCATTATAGTTTATAAATGGTATTGATAACCTGGAGAATGATCAGAGGAAGGTAGCCAGGATAAGCAAGACCTTGGGTCCATGATTTACAAGGATCAATTGAAAGAACTGGGCATAATTAGCTTGAAGAAGAAAAAAGTCAGGAAGGACATGATAGTCTTCTTGTATTTGTAAAGGTCTTATTAAGGGCTGGGGGTGGGGTGAATTAGACTTGTTCTTTATGGTCCCAGAGGGCAAAGTGGGGGGAAAGGGCATGTATTTCAGAAGACTGGAGATCATGAGAGGAAGGAAAGCTGGATATATATAGTTTGGAGAATCACCAGTACAGGGGTGATATGGAAGCCATGGTAATTTTAACATAGACATACTGAGGGAAAGAGACAGAGAGAGAAGAGAGAGAGAACAGAAGAGGAGAAGAAAGGAGAGAAGAGAAGTGCAGGGGAGGGCAGGGGAAGGGAGGGGAAGGGAGGGTAGGGCAGGACAGGAGAGGGGAGGGCAAGGAAGGGCAGGGCAGGGCAGGGCAGGGGAGGGGAGGGAAGGGATTATATGAATGTGAACCATCAGTCTTTTCATAAGTAACCCAGATGCAGTCATGAAAAATCTGACATGACTGAAATGTGTCAGGCACTGTACTAAGTACTTGACAAATAATACTTTATTTGATCCCCACAACAATGCAGAAAGTAGGTGACTTGCCCAGAGTAATATAGTTATTAAGTGTCTGAGGCCATATTTGAACTCAGGTCTTCCTGACTCCAGACCAAACACTCTGTTCACTGCGCTACTGAGCTGTCTCTAAAGGAAAAAACAAAAAGAAAGAGGAATAAGTGAGAGAATAACATGGAGAATGATTGTATTCAGATTGAATGCCTTTCTTCCAATTATACATTACCAAGTAATCCCTGGAGCAAATAGGCTCCATATGTACACAAATTGTCATCTTTCTTGCTCTATGCACCACAAGCTATTCAATAGCATTCATGGGATGCTGTGTTTACTTATATAGTACATAAGATGTAAAGAAACTGAAGCCTAGAGATCACCTTATATACCTACCAATAAATGTTTACTGAATTCAATACATCAATGCAGTGAGAGTGTATTTTTTCTGAGATGAGATAACTAGGTAGTCCAGTGGATAGAGAGCTTGGCTTGGACTTAAGAAGATCTGAGTTCAAATCCTCCTATAGGCATTAGGTATAATCCTATACACATCACTATACACTATACACTATACACTATACACTCTCCTGGCCTCAGTTTTTTTCTTTTTTATTCATAAAAAGAAGGGCTTAAATTTTATGGACTCTAAGGTCCCTTCCAGGTCCAAACTTTGATTCCATCCTATGGTCAAGTTACATTCCTTTCAGAACTAATAGTTTGTCAAAGAGACATTGTCAATTTATTTAAGTAGAGGGTGTTCACACACTAGGAATTCCCCATATGGATGAAATCACAGGCATGGATTTTTTTTTAAGTGTGGTTGTTTGTTTGTTTTTCCCCAGACATGGACAAAATTTGTATAGGCTCAGGCATATGACAAGATCTACATCAGTAAAGATCACAAGTCCATCACCCACAGAAGTATTAAGAAAAAAATTTTGAAGACCACTGCCCCCACCCCCATTAAACTGTGAGCTTCTTGAGAACAGGGACTGATTTTTGCCTTTCTTCACATCCATAGCACTTAGCACAGTACCTGGCACATAGTAAATACTTAATAAATTCTAGCCAATTGATTGATACCAAAATTATACAGTTTCAAACATTCAAAACTTTGATCTGTGGAACAAAAAGCTGATGAAAGATGTATGAATACTGTAGAATATCTTACTGTGTCAATTATGTTCTTAAAATTTGTTCTTCATGTAGAGCATAAATTAACAGAACCAGTCTTATAATTTCCTAAGAAAAAAATTGGCACAAGGTCTTTGGAAATACAACAGACTAAAGGAGCTGCAATTTGAGGTAGTTAGAATGTTAGCTTTTAGAAAATGACAGAGAACACATTTTGAGACCAATGTGAGAGAGACTACCTTCAGAGATAATTTGGTGATGATAGGACCCACCACGGAGTACAGGATCTAAGCAAGTCTGAATGCAAGAGATCATCTCCAAGGTTCTTGTACATCTTTAAGTGATTGATTCAACATTTTAACACTGATATAGTTACAAGATCCAGTAGCCATGAAAGAGTCTGAAGCAGGTTCTGTGGAGCACTTAGAACTTGGTCAGACATTAAAGTCACGAAGGTTATCTACTGCATCCTGGGACTTTGCCAGACCTCAATGACTCTAGAAGAAAGAGTGAGGCTGAAGACTATACAACTCTGCCTCACTTACTTCCAATTCACTTATGAGTCAAAACTTCATCTTATGAAGTCATTGATCCTCTCTGAAAATGAAGGACCAACAACAAACAACAAGATTCCAGCAAGGGAGGTCCCTGAAGTAGCTTCAAAATATGAAGAAATTAATTACTAATCAATTGACCAATCAATCAAGAAGTTCTTATAAAGTATCTACTAAATTCCAGGTACTATTTTAGGTACTGAAAACACAAAGACAAAAATAAAACATCCTTACTATCCTGGGCTGGGTCTTACTCAAGTCTATGTTGGATACTGTAACAAAATGAGATTCCGCTAGGTCATTCAACAAGGAAGAAAAAGAGTCTTTGCCATAGCACAAGAAGAATATTCAATAAGAATATGAGTTGGGGGGCAGCTAGGTGGTGCTGTGGATAGAGCACCAGCCCTGGATTCAGGAGGACCTGAGTTCAAATCTGGCCTCAGACATGTTACACTTACTAGCTGTGTGACCCTAGACAAGTCACTTTACCTCAATTGCCTCACCAAAACAAAACAAAGAAAGATTATGAGCTGGTCAGACATACTGAAGTTCTCTTGTTGGAGTTGCCCATAATGGTCTATCAGCCAAGCATTGGAGTGTTTTAAAGGACCTTCCGACTGTTTTGTACTTGGGAAGTGATGGCAACAGCTCGTGACTTTAGTCCCCTGAGACAAACAAATCTTGAGACTAGTTTCAATGCCTTTTAAGAAAAAAACTACACTAGCTTAACTTGCAAAGGGGAAGACGTTTGAATCTTGCTGCTACTGCACTACACTCCTTGATGATAAGACCCTTAAAGTTCTCTAAAGCAGTGGTACTAAACTCATCGAAACAGATTACTGAAAGCTGAATAGTGACATAGAAAAACCTAATTTACAGGGATGTTATGGGCATCAGATGAGACTATAGATAGATAGATAGATAGATAGATAGATAGATAGATAGATAGATAGATAGATAGATAGATAGATAGATATAAATTTGCAAACCCTAAAGCATTTTATAAATACTAGCTATTTATTGTTGTTGTTGTTATTATTATTATTAATAGAAAATATATTCTATTTGGGGAGATGACAAGATCTTACTTATAACTTGTAAAATTGAGTGAGAAAACTTGGCTAGTCATTAATAGAACTGTCTTTCAAAATCCATACAATCAATTTTACTTCCAAATGTATAGTTATTATAATCTCTTATATCTGACCCAGAAACCTATCATTGGAAAGTATAATTTTTTTTTTGACAGAGACAGAGACAAACTGAGAGAGTGAGCGAGAGAGAGAGAGAGCAAGAGAGAGAGCGAGAGCGAGAGCGAGAGCGAGAGCGAGAGCGAGAGCGAGAGAGAGAGAGAGAGAGAGAGAGAGAGAGAAAGTTGTTTGTATAGAGATTGGGAATGATTTCATCTGTGTCCCACTAAATGTGCTGCTTCATACTTTGCCAAGAGTTTTTTTGTTTCTTGTCCATGTTTATCAAACCAAGAGAAAGGATGACAAGTGCTCTGATTTCACAGGGTTGGAACAGCCAAGGCTATTTTCAACCTGTCTACAATTTGCTGGTAATAAAGTGAGAGGAAAACTTCTCCCAGAGGAATTAACAAGCTGTCAATAGAAACATACCTTAGATATTACAAGACTCCTCAAAAAACTCGATATCTTTAGGCCTTTTGACTCTTTTTATCCTCAAAATAAATTTCATTTGCATATATTGTCACACTCAGAGAAATGGATGTCAAATATCAGAGCAAACTGAAGGGAGAAGTAGCTACTTTTAATCTGTCTATCTCAAGAGTAGAGATAAACAATTAAAAGATAAGTATTAAATAGTTAGAAATGCTGGGCCCATGGTTAGAATTGTAAATGAAACCCCTCTCTAGTTGTATCCCCAGGATGCTGCTTTAATTTCATTAAATTTGGGGGATTAATGAGTTCAAAGAGGTATTTTTAAAGTCTCTAAATTTCTAAATCCAATAATATTTTCTCAATCCAAAGACATTTTTCTTGACCTTTCTGCAGCTTTTGGAAATTTCAACAGCTTTCTCCTCCTCATGGATATTCTTTCCTCCCATGGCTTTCATGAAAGTTTTTCTCCTAATTCTCCTCTTACCTGCTTGACTCCTCCCCAGTCTCTTTTGCTGGATCCTCATCCATATCCCACTAAACTTAAGGGTCCTATAAGACATTTCCTGTGACCTGCTTTCTGTCTTCTCTTGTCTCCTGTCTTGGTTACTGTGGCTTTATTATGCTCTCTGTGATGGTGACTCACAAAACTATACCTAGTTAATCCTCATCTATCTCCTGATTTCCAGTCTTAGGTCACCAACTGCCTACTGTACTGTATTGCTATTTTGATGTTGCATAGGCATGTCCTTTCAACATGTCCCAAATGGAACTCATTACATTCGCATCTATTCTCATCTTTCCAATTCTTCCAGGCAACCACGTTTGTAACTTTGGTGTCATCCTTGATTTTTTATTCTCCCTTATCTTTCTGTAGCCAGTCAATTATAACATCTAGTAAGTTCTGGCTAAGCAACATATCCCAAATTTGTTCCCATATTTCTTTCTTTTTTAGAAGTTTTATTCACATCCTCCATTTTTACACTATGAACATTTTCAGATTAAAACTAATAATACAATAATCTTATTTGAAAGTACATATGATGTTCCCCCACCTCTCTATTTTAAAAACAATTGAACAGAAATATATTTTCTTTCCTTCCCCATTCTATTAAAAAACCCAACAACAAATTCCTTTGAACAAATATGTATATTCAATCAAAACAAATGTTCTTCATGCCTATATATGTATATATGCGTGTTTATATGTATGTACATGTTTACTCACATATACATGCATGTGTCGGTATATGCATGTGTACATATATGTGTGTATATATACATATAAGTATACATACATAATACACATGTGTATGTATAATACAGACACACACATCTCATCCTCCTCCCTATTTCTCTCATCCTCTTTGCAAAGAATAACAATGATTCATCACCAGTCTTCAGGAATCATGAATGACCATTGAACTGATCATAGTTCTTAAAGTTTCCAGAGTTATTTGTCTTTGAAGCATTATTGTTACCATATAATTTAGTTTCCTGGTTCTGCTTTTTTTATCCTTTATCAGTTTATAAAAATCCTCACAATTGTTCTTTCATATAATATTGATATTATAGTATAAATAGTTATTTTGGCTCTGCTTAGTTCATTCTGCATGAGTTCACATACATGTTTCCATGTCTTTTCTTTCTTTTCTTTTTCTTTTTTTGGTGGGGCAATGAGGGTTAAGTGACTTGCCCAGGGTCACACAGCTAATAAGTGTCAAGTGTCTGAGGCCGGATTTGAACTCAGGTCCTCCTGAATCCAGGGCCGGTGCTTTATCTAGTGCACCACTTAGCTGTGCGCCCCCCTCCATGTCTTTTTAAAAATAATCTATTTATTCATTTTTCTAGCACAATAGTACTCCATCACATTCATATATCACAATTTGTTCAGCCATTCTTCAATTGATGGATATCCCCATAGCTTCCAATTTTTTTGCCACCACAAAAAAAAAAAAAGCTATTGTTGCTACAACCATTTTTATAAATATAGGATCTTTTGCTCTTTTTTTGATTGCTTTTGCTTATATGCCTAACAGTGGTATAGTTAGGTCATAGGGCATGGACTATTTCACACCTTCTATATATAATTACAAATTCTATTATGAAATGGTTTTACCCATCCATAGATCAATCAACAGTGCTACAGTATATCTCCTTCCTTCTAGTCCCTCCAAATTTGCCATTTCCCTTTTTTTGGTATCTTTGTCACTCTCATGGGTGTGAGGTAGAATCACAGAACTGTTGTAATTTGCATTTTCTCATTAGTAGTGATTTATATATTTTTAAAATATGTCTATTAATAACTCATGTTTCTAATAATTTCTTCCTTGGACTATTCTAATAGTTTCTTCAATGGCCAACTCTATTTTCAGTCTTTCTCTTTTCTAATTCAATTGGCAAAATAGTCTTCCTAAAACACAGCTCTAAACAGGATGCCCTCCCCAAGCCCACCCCCAGCTCAGTAATCTTTGGTAGTTCCCATTTGCCTTTAGAGCAAAATATAAACACCAAAGCTTAACATTTAGTACTCTGTGCGATCTGGCTCCAGACTACCTTTGTAGCCTGACTTGACATTCCTCCCCTTTGTTTATTCTATGCTGTTCCCTGAACATCACATTACCAGACTTTCTTCACATGTCCTATCCCCCATGTCTCAGTCCTTCCTTCTTTATCTTTGCCTCTCAGAATCCTTCAAGGCTCAATCCAATTATTGTCTACTTCATGCAGTCTTTTGCAATCTCTCCAGATGTTACTGCTCTCTTTCTCCCTCCTTATATTACATTTCCTTTCACTTTATTTGTATGAATGTTATTCCTCTCTGACCCACCAAGTATAATTTAAGCTCCTTGAAGCAGGGACTACTTTTTGTTTTTGTCCTTTTATTACCAGCACTTAGCAGAGTGCCTTGGTGCCTTAGCACTAAGTAGGCACTTAGTAAATACATGTTGATTCTTTTTATATGTAGGCATCTGTCTATATCTCTCATAATCCAGATTTCTTTAGGCAAAACCATCACTAATGCTATTATTCAAGACTCCCATCAAAATGATTATGGATAATTTTAGCTATGGAGAAAAATAGATTTCAAAAGCTGTTTAACTAGTTCCATATATTTAGGGTTCAGTATGAATACGAATAGGAGGATCCTATACATTAAACATGCAGCAAGTTTCAGCTAGGCAGCACAGTGGATAGAGAGCTGGTGTGGAGGCAGAAAAACCTGAGGCCAAATCCACTTACTATCTGTGTGACTCTGGGCAAGTCACTTAATCATGCTTGCCTCAGTTTCCTCATCTGTAAAATGAGTTGGAGAAGGAAATGGCAAACTACTCTAGAGTATCTTTGACAAGAAAACCCTAAATGGTGTCAAGAAGAGTTGGACATGACTGAAATGACCGAACAACAACAAAGTATTCTCATTTTTCAGGTTTATTAAGCAATTTTATCAGAATTATGAGAAATAAGTTGTTGTTATATATTATTAGATAGCTATGAAGCCTACCTGTGATCCTACCTAAAACCAATGTGGCTAAATAAATTGATTTACACATGCCCAAAGTATTTTGTCAAAAAGAACATAAAAGAGCCTGAAACCTTGGACATGGAGCAATTTGTTTAAAAAAACAACAACATCTCCCCTTCTCTATTATGTCTCTAACTTCATCTACCTCCCTCTGAAAATGACAGTTCAATTCAGTTCATTTCAGTTTAGTTAATCAAACACTAAGCATACACCTCCTAAATCATCAGTGATCAAGGTAGGTATCGAATACCTACTATGTGTTAGGAACTGCTCTAAGTGCTAGGGATTCAAAGAAAAAAATGATATAGCCCCAGTCTTCAGGAAGTATATTCTTATTTGGGAGAAAATATATATATGTATAACTATATACAAAATGGATAACAAACACATAGTTTGGAAGGAAGAACAACAACCAGCAGGATAAGAAAGTTTTAGGTAGTTGGTAGTGCTTGAGCTGAGGTGCTTTTTTCCCCATAAAAGTATTCTATTATTTTCCACTTAATGTGTAGAGATAGTTTTCAACATTTATTTTTATAAGATTTCTAGTTTCAAATTTTACTCCCTCCCTCCCCTCCCTCCCCAAGATAGCAAGCAATCTGATATAGGTTATATAAGTACAATCACATTAAACATATTTCTGTATTAGCCATGCTGTGAAAGAAGAATCAGAGCAAAAAGGGAAAACCTCAAAAAAGAAAAACAAAAAAAAATAGAAATAGTATGATTCAATCTGCATCTAGATTCTATAGTTCTTTTTTTCTGTATTTGGAAAGCATTTTCCATCATGAGTCCTTTGGAACTATCTTGGACCATTGCACTGCTGAGAAGAGTCAGTCAAGTCTATCACACACAGTGTTGTTGATATTGTGTACAATATTTTCCTGGTTCTGTTCATCTCACTCAGCTTCAGTTCACGTAAGTCCTTCCCGGTTTCTCTGAAATCTGTCTACTTATTGTTTCTTAAAGTACAATAGTATCCCATTACATTCATATACCACAACTTGTTCAGCCCGTCCCCAATTGATGGACATCCCCTCAATTTCCAATTCCTTGCCACCACAAAAAGAGAAGCTATAAATATTTTTTGTACATGTGGGTCCTTTTCTCTTTTTTATGATCTCTTTGGAAAAAGACCTAATAGTGGTATTGCTGAGTCATAGGGTATGCACAGCTTTATAGCCCTTTGGGCATAGTTCCAAATTGCTATCCAGATTGGTTGGATTAGTTCATAATTGAGCTGAGTTTTTAAGACAACACAGGATTCCAAGAATTGGAAGTGAGGAAGGTGAACATTTCAGGCACAGGATACAATAAAGACAATGGAATAGAAGTAGGAGATGGGCTGTCCTGTGTGTGGAACAGCAAATATACCAGTAAGGAAGGATTCTAGAATGGAGGGGCTAATACGGAGAAAGCCTGGAAAAGTAGAAAGGGCTGAGGTTATAAAGAACTTTGTACAGTGGAAAAATCTGAAAGTCTGAATGGGTTGAAGAACATGAAAACAGAATAAAGAATTAATATTTTAATACAATTTTATGTAAGAGGAATCTTTTAAATGTTATGAGATGCTGAAGTCAGACATTGGAAATTGAATTCTAAAGCATGATTTGCTCATCAGACAGATCTAAGTTCAAATCCTGTCTCAGACACTTACTTTGTTGGGGGATCTTGGGCAAATCATTTAACCTTTCTCTGCCTCAGTTTCCTCATCTACTAAATGGGGATAGTTATAGCACCTGCCCCAATGGGTTGTTTTTAAGGATAAAATGAGATAGTATATGTAAATTGATTTGCAAATCAAAAGTTTATTTTCATGGCATCATGATTTTATAAACTCAAATGTATAGGGCTATTGCAAATTTGAGATGTTAGCATTCCAGAAATTCAGTATGTAGCTTTTGATTTTTTTTCTTTCCTAACAAACCAAACACTATAATATTTAAGTGTCCCCACCAAAAAAAAATAGAGCTTCTACCATCTATTATATATATATATATATATATATATATATATATATATATATATATATATATATATTTCCCAAGTCTCTTGTCCCTATATACTCTCCTTTGGTGATTTTCATGACCACTTCTATGACTTGAGATGCCACCTCTATGCAGTTCTCTTTCTAAACTACACCTTTTTTGTTTTTTTTAAATATATTTTTGTTTATTTCATTAAATGTTTACCAATTATTTGTGAAATTTTTAACATCTCTTTAAAAATAATTTGAGTTCCAAATTACTCTCCCTTTCTTTTGCCCCTTGCCCACTCCTTGAGAAGACAAGCAATATAATATGGATTATGCATGTGAAGTCATGCAAAATGTATATCTATATTAGTTATGTTGTAAAAGAAATACAGGAAAAGGCAAGAAAAATAAAGTTTAAAAAGTAAGTTTCAATCTGTACTCAGTTCATCAGTTCTCTCTCTAGAAGTGGATAGCATTTTTCAACATGGGTCCTTTGGAATTGTCTTGGATCATTGTAAGTCTTTCTCAGTGAGTATCCTTAAATTTTGCTGCTACTTTGTAAAATATTCTCATGGTTTTGTTTATTTCATTTTGTATCAGTTCATGTAACTCTTCCAAGGTTTTTCTGAAACAGTCCTGCTCATCATTTCTTATAGCACATTCCATCACAATCATATGCCACAACTTGTTCAGCCACTTCCCAATTGATGGGCATCCCCTCAATTTCCAATTCTTTTCCACCACAGAAAGATCTGCTATAAATATATTTTTTGTACAAATGGGCCCTTTCCCCTTTTTTTTTTATCTTTTTGGGATACAGACCTAGTAGTGGTATTTCTGGATCAAAGACTATGAAATTTCTAATATACATCATTAACCCCTTATTTATTTCTAGAGCTTCACTAATTTTTTTTCTTATTACCTGTATTATATCCCCACCTAGATTTGCCATTAAAACTTCAAAATAGGAGCAGCTAGGTGGCACAGTGGATAGAGCACCAGCCCTGGATTCAGGAGGACCTGAATTCAAATCTGGCCTCAGACACTTATAACTTACTAGCTGTTTGACCCTGGGCAAGTCAACCCCAACTGCCCTGAAAAAAAAAAAAAAAGAGTACCTAGTTACCTTTGATAAGTTCAAGGCACTAGGCCCAGATAAAACTTCAAATTGAACATGCCAAAATTTAATTTTCTGGTCTTTTCCCTGAACATCTATCTCTCTTTTTGTTTATTGGTCTATTGGCCTCCAAGCAATTCAGGCTCTTAATCCTCAAGACATTCTTGACCCACTCCAATCCCTCACCCTACATATTCATTCAATGACCAAGTTCTGTTATATCTACCACTGCATTATTTCTCCCACCCTTCTTTCCTTTCCCTAGACACTTTAACTGTTCTAGTTCTGGCTATTATTACTTTTCACCCATTGTAATAGTCTCTTAACTAGCCTTCTTGTCTCTAATCTAGTCATTCTCCACAATGGATTCCAGCCAGAGTTATTTTCCTAATGTACTATTCTGGTCATGTTGTTCCTCTATGCAAAACCATCAGTGACTCCCTATTGCCGTAATGGGACTGTTTTCATTTTTTTTTTTTTTTTAGTCTCTGCATTCCTAAACTCTGGAACAGTGATTGGCACATAATATGTATTTAACATCTCATAGCCCTTAAATTATTTTATATACATTATTTCATTTGTGACTCACAATAGCCCCATCAAGTATTATTATCATACCCATTTTATAGATGAGGAAATTGAGACTGAGAGAGGTTTAGTGACTTACCCAAGGTCATAGAGTTAAGAAAGTTTCTGAGGCAGGATTTGAATTTAGATTTTCCTGATGAGCAAATTACACTTCAGAATTCAATTTTCCATGTCTGACTTTAAAGATCCCTATTATAGAAGATTGTGTTTAAAAAAAAAGTAGGATTTGCATACTGATGTTATTCTCGTTGTACTACTCATCTTTGTAGATCATTACAAGATCTTCATTTTACAAATGAGGAAACCAAAGAACAGAGAGGATAAGTGGACATAAAGTGATTAAGTGGCTATTTAGTTAGCATAGTAACTGATAAGTAGTAGAACTGAGGTGGTGTCCTTGACTCCAAGGCAAGACTTTTTTCCATGTTAGTGGAATACCTTAATAGCTAAATGGAGGTGGAGACTTTATCTTTGTATCCTACTCTCTACCCTCTCCCTCTTCCACATTGCTCTGGTATCCCATCACCCAGAACATAGTACTCAAAAAATGGTGAGTTGAATTAAATCTACTGAGAGATTTAGATGAAACTGATACATAAAGACAAGGAAGTTAACATTGTTGGTTGATATGGATGTCACTGGATAAGTTTCCATAAAAGAACAATTTCATTTAAAAATTCAATCAGCTTTTCTTAAATGACCCTTTGGTCAATGATGAAAATGAAATTGTTTCTGACCTCAAGGAGTTTAAATTTTCATGGGAGAAATGACACATATATAGAATATTAAATACAAAATATATATGAAGTAATTTTCAGGGAGAGGGCACCCTCACTGGGGCTGCTAGTGGTGTCAAGGTAGACTTTCTATAAGAAATAGTTCTTGAGCTGGGCTTTGAAGGGAGCTATGGATTCTACAAGGTGGAGACAAGGAGGGAGTGCATTCAATCAAGAGCGATAGCCTTGAACAAAGGTATGGAGACAGATGATGGAATGCCTTGCAGAGAAAACAGTAAGCAGATCATTTGGCTGGAACGTAGAGTAGGAGTACGGGAAGGAGAGTAATGCATTTCCCACATGACACTGTCTCTTGAAAACCAGGGGCACATAGATTTAGAAACAGAAGTAGCTCCACCGTTCTTCCCCAAATTTCTCCCTACTTGACCCCTGGCCATGGGCTCATTCATTCCCTGAGAAGTTAGCGCTAGTCAGACTGCAGTTTGTCTGTGGCAGGTGGAACTACTCCCCTAGTTTGTTACCATGCAACCAAAGGGTAGACAATTAAAATCATGATACCCATTCCAGGAGGAACCAGAGTAACACAGTGTCACAGAAACCAAAGGAAGAGATTAATAATTGAGGGAATTGAGATTGTGGGGATTGTGTGAACCACACTGACTACATCTTGTGACTCAATTCTGAAGCTAGTTTAATTTCTATTAGTTATGGGTCTAGTCCAATTTCTGTATTGGGAGAAAACTTTGTTCAGTTGTGGGGCCTGGAAGAAAACCTAATTGCATTGTTTAAACCTAGCCCTGTGCAGTTGGGAAAGTGGGCCACCTCTCCCTGTTGCTCAGAGATCCTTAACCAAGGATCTAGGTTTTGTTGACCAGAAACTCATTCAAATCCAAAGAGTGATGCAAGGAGTTTTCTCATGATTGTACATCTCAGGCAAACCATAGGTCTTATCTGAAAACTGGTCACAAACTGATCAACCAGTTATTGTTTCCATGTTCTCTTCATTGTTCACAGATACTTGTGAAGGAGAATATTTCTTTTTCTGAATTCAGGAAGTCTCATCTGTTCACTCTTCCCCTCCCAACTTGGGAAGTCCCTAATCTTTCATCCAATTAGACATTAGGTTACCTAATGTTGTAGTGTTTCCTTTTAATTAATTAGCCTTGTTTGATTAATTGGTTTTAATATATAAAAGTCTGTCACTCTTGGTATTTGGGGTCCAGGCCTAAACTGAGGAGGTCTGGTCCCACTGTGTTAGGCAGTTAGAATATATTGCCTAATAAATTGATATACTTGGAAGATCAAACCTTTGTTCCCTCAGTCATTTCAACTTTCCCCTGTCACAAAAGGAAGGTGGTCATTTGTAGAGATAATGATGACTTAGCCAATCAATAAACAGTGACTGCACTGTACTAAGAATTGGGTATACAAAGAAAGGCAAAAGACAATACTTGCCCTCAAGGAACTCACAATCTAACATGGAAAGGCAATAGATACAGAGAATTTCAGCTAGCTGAAAATCAGTTTGAAAGGCCCCATTGGTCCTTAGGGTACAGTAGCAAGGTGGCAAGAGAGATGATAATAATGGCTCCTTTAAAATGACATTTCTGTGGATAAAATCATATCAATTTTGATACTGAATTATTTGAGAATGTGAAGGACTTTAGTGTTGAGAATTTTCTTTTTCTGGGTCTTTAATAGAAGTAGCTGTAGTATTTTCAAGTTCAGTGCAAGAAGCATCTAAGAAGAGATTGCTTCCCAGATGACACCTGAGGGGCTTGGGCTGACAGCATTACTATTCTAAAAACTTTGGGGTTCAGGGTCCTGGGCTGTCTTCATCAGATCTTAGGGAGATCAAGGTGGTGGTGGTGGTTGAACTTACCTGTCACATGCTGGCTGCCTCCTTTCTCTCCCATGCGGTATTTTGTGTCATCCTAGGACAGCTTGCTTGGCCTGTGAGTAGTAGCTGGTTGGCAGTTGGTGGGGATGGCTAGCCCCTTCTCCACAGGAATTCCCTGGATAATGGCTGTGAGGACTAGACTGGAAAGAAGTTTGGGGGGATGCTCCCACTAGCAGGGCTTTTGTGCTTATAAGCCTGTTAATGACAGTTGGTCCAACTACTTTTGCTGGTGTTGATGAGGAATGCATACCTTCTCTACAATAATATCTTCCAAACATAACAGCTGGGCTGGATATGGGTCTATTGGTATGGGCAACACTGCCACTCCCAAGGTTCTTGAATTCAGTCTTGGAATATCTCTATCAGGGCCCGAAGGGAGATGTTTGTCAAGTGGGTAGGGGTCATTTGACTTATCTGGCACTGGCTACCTCCCATCTGCCTACTTCAGTTAGGTGGATGTACCTGATCTGTCTATGGAACTTGATTGTCAGTTTAATTGATTAATTGAAAAAAATAGTTCCTCTCCAAGGGAACACTAAACAGTTTGTAATTTACCAGTTATTCCCAGTACCTTCTTGGCAAGCATCTGATATCCTCTGGGAATAAACATATCTCTGAATGGGAGGGCCTGAGATTGCATAAAGAGCATTAGATTTGGAGCCAGAAAACATAGGTTCAAATATCTACTCTGCTCATTTTTATTAATTTAACCAATAGTCATTTATTAAGCATCTTCTATGGGCAAGGTGCTAGGGATATAAAGTTTGAAGCAGGACAAAGAGCTTTGTTCACAAATACCATAATTCTGAGGTTGGAAAGAAGTTATAGGAAGTGCACACAGATAAACATGAGATTAGCCATGATGGTGACAAAGGAGATATTTATTTGTTTGTTTTTCTTTGTTTGTTTTTTGCAGGGCAATGATGGTTAAGTGACTTGCCCAGGGTCACAAATTTAGTGTCACAAATTTAGTCTGAGGCCAGATTTGAACTCAGGTACTCCTGAATCCAGGGCTGGTGCTTTATCCACTGCACCATCTAGCTGCCCCGACAAAGGAGATATTTAAACAAAAAAGTAGAAAAATTTGAGGAGGAAGTGAACAACTACAGTAATAAAAACATCTTCATGGTGGAGTAAGTACCTAAGTTAAACCTTGAATATAAAGTTTTTGAAAGTCAAGGATGACAAAAAGAGTGCACTCCTTTGCGTACATGTATGCTGAATTTGGGGACCACCAAACATTCTAGGCTAATATTTACATAATGCCACATAATAATTAGTTGGAATGTTTAGTGCTGAGTAGGAGTGTTTAGGAAGGAGATTCCATTTTCTGGAACAATGGACTTGTCTGGGTCTGGTGATGGACTTTTACTCCAGAGAGGTGTAAGGCAAAGGTCTTCTTTCTTTCTTATGGAATTTTATGGAATCACATATGTTTGCATGCCCTGCAATTAGCATAATGTATGGTACTTAAGCCACTTAATAAGAATTTCTGTCTCTGTCTTTCTCATCTACTATTTGAATTGATCATTCTATGTGTCTTTATATGGTGGATCTGCCTTCCGCAAGTCTCTCCCAACCTGATCCATCATCCATTCAGTTACCAAAGTGACTTTCCTAAAGCACTCCAACCATGTCACACTCCTACTTCAGTAGCTTTCTTTCACCTCCAGGATCAAATACAAAATGCTTTGTTTGGCAATCAAAGTCTTCATAATCTAGCACCCTCCTGCCTTTCTAGTCTTGTATTTTGTTCCCTACCACATACTTTTCAATCCAGTGACACTGGCTTCCTTGATTTTTTTGTTTGTTTGTTTTGTTTGTTTTTTGTTGTTTTTTGCAGGGCAATGAGGGTTAAGTGACTAGCTCAGGGTCACACAGCTAGTAAGTGTCAAGTGTCTGAGGTTGGATTTGAACTCAGGTCCTCCTGAATCCAGGGAAGGTGCTTTATCCACTGCACCATCTAGCGGCCCCACATTCCTTGATGTTTAATGAATAAAATATCCACCTCTAGATTCTAGGCATTTTAACTGGCTCTCCCACATGCCTTGGCATGCTTTTCCTCCTTGTCTGTGCTTCAAGTTTCAATTAAAATAACACATTCTCCAGAAAGTTCTTCCAAACTCCTCTTAATTCCAGTATCTTCCCTCTGTTTAATTATTTCAAATTTATCCTCTAAATAGCTTATTTGTATATATTTATTTGTTTTCTCCCTCATTGGATTGTGAGCTTCTTGAGGGTAGGGCCTGCTTTTTGCCTTTTTTTGTATTTTCAGAGCTTAGTACAGTGCCTGGAAAACAGTAGACACTTAATAAATGCTTATTGTCTAACTAACTGATCTATAACTAGCATCATTTGCATATCTCTCTTGTCTCTGACTCTACTTGTGTGTATATTACCATCTATCCATTTGTTTATTGTGTAATTGTACAGGAGCCTATTTCGAAAAGCTAAGGTCCCCTTTAGAAATTTTTTTTAAAAACTATAAAAGGGGGACAGCTAGATGGTGCAGTGGATAGAGCACTGGCCCTGGAGTCAGGAGTACCTGAGTTCAAATCCGGCCTCAGATACTTAACACTTACTAGCTGTGTGACCCTGGGCAAGTCACTTAACCCCAACTCCCTCACTAAAAAAACAAACAAAAAAAACTGTAAAAGGATATCTTTTTTCATGTTAGAGGCTGACAAGTTATAAGAAATTCTTTACAAAGTGGTTTCCCCATGCTGCTAGGAAATTTATTTCATTTATTGGTCAAAATTCCCTAACACTTCTTTTCTTTCCCTACAAACCCTAGGTTAGGTTGTAGATATGTTTGTCCTGAGAAGACTAAAACCCAGAGACTTTTCTGAGGAAGTTTTGGCTTTTGAAGGGAAGCTTTAAACTTTGAGGGTGAGCTCTATCAGTAGGCTTATTCAGAAGCAATTAAAGAGAGAAGAAAAGAAACATGTAAAGGAAGAGAGGGGCAGCTGGTGGCACAGTGGATAAAGCACCAGCCCTGGATTCAGGAGGACCTGAGTTCAAATCCGACCTACACTTGACACTAGCTGTGTGACCCTGGGCAAGTCACTTAACTCCAATTGCCTCACCAAAAAAAGAAAAGAAAAGAAACAAAGAAAGAGAAGGGATTTTGATTCAGAGAAACTGAGTTCCAAAATTTTAGACCAGAGCAAATCTAAGAAGGGATGGCAGAAATATCTGTTTGATCAGTGGCTGAGGTCAATGTGTTAGGAAAGAGGCCTAGATTTTTGTGAGTGGGACACAATTTAGAGAACCTGCCCAGGCAGAACTTGGAGTGTCAATGAAATTTGGGCCTTGAAGTGAGAGGGGAACCTGGGAACCAGGCAGAGAAAAGGCGCTGTTTTCTTCTCTGAACCCAGGAGTAAAGAAAAAGAACTCACGCTTGCATTTGGAGGAGAAAGTGGAATTCAGAAACAGAACGGGAAAGTGCTGTAAAAACACGATTATGATGTTTGTTTCCTAGGGACATCTGAACTAGAACAAATCAGACGGTAATACTATGTATATGCCCTGTTGATATACAGATCTATTACTTTTTTTCCAAGCTCTCCCTTTCTATTGTGTGCATGTTCTATGGGAAACAGGATTGAGAAAGAAAAAAAACTACCATTCAAAGGGTTATTCTCCTCCCCTCTATGCACTCCTGCATCTGTACCTCTTTAAAATCTTTGATTCCCCTCCCTCAGTAATCTCCAGCTGCTAGAGTGTTTCCTTCGCAAACATCCTCATCTTCATTTCATATACATTTGTGTCAGGGCTTTTCTGTCTATGCCTGGATCATCTAAGATGGAGACATCCTTGTAGGAGACATCAGGAACCTGCTTCTGGGAGAAAACATCCTGTCCTCCCCTATCTTTCCTGTAAAGAACTGGAGAAGATAGTGGAAGGGTAGTGCTTTTCCTTCCCAGAGACCCCAGAGCACTGTTATGAATTGGGGTTAGGGACTATGTTCAAAATGCACTTCTCCTGATGTGTTAGGGATGGCAAATATTTCACATAGAGAGGAAGGATACAACCTGGTTTTGATCCATGTCTGGATCACTTAAGATGGAGGCATTTGTGAGGAAGAAAGCAAAGATTTACTTCTGCTGTCTTCTCCTAGAAGCAGGACCTTGTTATTTCCCACATGAGTGCCTCCATCTTAGGTGATCTGGGTGTGTTCCAAAGCTAAGTTACATATGTGGGTATTATCTTCCCAGTGAAAATGTAAGTTTCTTGAGGACAGGAACTTTTCCCATTTTGTCTCCTTATCCCCAGTGTCTGCAATCTGTTAGGCTAGGGATTGGGACTGTATCTGTGATTTCATTGGTATAGAATACTCCTAAGTGAGGAAACTACTTTGTGAAAATTCTCTGAAATTTATAGACTTGCTTAGAGGAAGGTAAGTGACTTGGCCAGGATCCTGCATGTCAGAGGCATGCATAAATCCAGGTCTTTTTGGCTCAGAGCCCAGGTCTCTATCTATTATAGCAGGCTGCCTCTCTGTGGCATTTAAAGATCTTTTGATTGATTGGTAGTTAGAAAAAGATTGGAAGTGGAGCTCTCTATTGCAGGCCTGCTCTGAGAGCTCATTTCTTCACACTCCTACTTGTGAATCTGAATAAGGCATCTTTGTTTCTTGATTCCTTAAGAGATTAGATCTAGAAGTGGAAGGGACTTCATTGGTCACTTAGTTCAATGTCTTCATTTTAAATAACATAGGATCATACATTTAATACAGGAAGAGATAGATAGTAGATATCTTCCAGTCTGACTCCTGGTTTTTTTTTAGAGAGGGAAAGTGAGTCCCTGACCAGGTGAACTTATTGTCCAAGGTCACTCTGGTGTAGAGCTATTTGGTGTAGAGCTCTGTGCTCTGGTGTAGAGAATTTGAACCCCAGTCCTCTGATTAGAAATTCTGTTGATCAAGTAAGTATCATCTCCAATGTATTAATGCAAATCCATAAATCAAGTGAAATACAGACTAGATCCCATTTATTCTAGACTCCAGAGCAAACTTTATCATGAAAAAGAATTTATATCAGGCTAGCTGCTGCCTACCATTTGGATGGATATGATATTTAGGTCTCTTTCACAGACCTAGAAGAGATGGAAGGGGCTTCAGATGTAATCAAGTCCAACTCTCTCATTTTACAAATGAGGAAACTGTTGCCAGAAGCTTCCACAAAGGCTTTGTTTCTGGTTTTCCAGAGCTTGATTACTTTTTGTTCTACTGCAGTCATCTTTGGCAAAGGTTTCCACCACCCCACCCACCCAGATATTTATTAGATCTTTAGTGCCAGGAGAGATAAATGGAAGCTAAAATTAATTTGTCTTCCTTTTCTTTTCTTTCTTCCTTTTCTTTTCTCCCTTCCTTCTTTCCTTCCTTCCTTCCTCCTTTTCTTTCTTTTTCTTTCTTTCTTTCTCTTTTTCTTTTTGGAATTGTCCTGGCAGCTAGGTGGATTGGTTGATAGAGTGATGGGCTTAGACTCAGGAGTTTAAATCTTGCCTCAGACATCTACTATTTGTGTGATTCTGGGAAAACCATTTAGCCTTTTCCAACCACAGTTTGCTCATACATAGTAAAAGCAGCTCCCTAAAGAACTTCAGAATTGATCCCATGACATGGGAGACACTAGCAAAGGACCTCTCAGCATGGCATACCTACATCAGGAAAGACGCTGTGCTATGAGCAAAGCAGAGTTGAAGTAGCTCAAAAGAAATGTGAATATGCAATTGTAGAGAACCCACCTCAAATGTTAATATGTGCCCAATCTGTGGTAGATTATTTTGAGCTCAGATTGGCCTGATCAGTCACAGTTAGAGACACTGAAACTTTTTTTTCAGGGCAATGAGGGTAAAGTGACTTGCCCAGGGTCACACAGCCTCAAGTGTCTGAGGTGGGATTTGAACTCAGGTCCTCTTGAATCGAGGGCTGGTGCTTTATCCATTGTGCCACCTAGCTGCCCCCTGCCACACTATAAATTGACTCTAATGGTGTTATTTTGTTCCTCTTTGAGAATGAAGGACAGCAACCAACCAACCAACCAACCAAAAGTAGCTACCTTAAAGGGTTGTTGTATCAAATCAGATAATATATATGTAAACTTTGTAAACTTCAATGGTGAGTATAATTGCATTGTTTATTATGTATGTATTATAATACTATGTATTACATATACCATTATGTTATCATACTAAGACTATATGCATGTATAAACACACACAATTGTATATGTGTATATATGTATAAACACACACACACACATACATATATATATATATGCATACATTTATACACATATAGATACACACATACCCTATTAAGGTTTACAAAGTGCTATAAATAAACTCTTTGCTGGTCCTGCCATGTTATGTCCTGAAATAAAATTTTAAAACTTCATCCCATTTTAATTAAGTACTTGGTCAGTTCAGTGTTCCATAGAAAACCAAATAAAAAAAGCTGGGTAATTGAAAAATGAACATTTCAGTCAATTGATTCTTTTGGTAATTTAGAATCTTGGTCTTTGGTATTTTACTTTCTATTGGTTTAGTATTTTTTTTTTCTTTTTAAAAACTGGATGTTCTTCTATCACGTTTATTTCTCATAGGCTAGTCAGCTGTACCCATAGGTGGTTTCTTTCTGTTGTTCTTTTTATAGCATGATAGAGCATTGCATGGATTTGGTGCTCAGTATAGACGTTTTAGTGATGCCAGTGCTAGGTATAAAAGCATTGGTGGTGTGTGGTATGTGTGTGTGTATGCAGGGAGATGCCATTACTTTGGAAAAGAAAGCTACATTAAAGAAAGTAGAATGAACATTTCCTGAAGGAGGCACTATTACATAGGAGAAATAGTAGTGACTAGGGAGTCCTAGGACTGAAGTTCAAATCTCAATTCTGATATTAATTTCTGTGTAAACTGCAGACAGTCACTTAATCTCCCTGAGTCTTAGGTTCCTTATGTGCAAAATGAAAGGTTTGGGTTAGAGGGCCTCTGAAGTTCCTTCTAGTTTGGGATCTGTCATCCTGTGAGTGAAGGAAATGCTTTGTTTCTTAGTTTATGTCTTGCTCAGGGAACATTTAACTTTTCCAAAATGAATACTTTTAATTTAGTTTTCCAAAATGCAAACAAAATATAGTGGTGCTGTTGATCGTGTTTACATGCCCAGCACCTTCACATACAGTCAGCATTTAAGTCTGTGTGTTTTTTATTGCTCATAGAATCACAGATTTGAAACTAGAAGGGACTTCAGAGGCCTTAAAATCCTAGCTCCTCTGTCAGTCAGTCAACAAGCATTTTTAAGGGTTTTCTATTTGCCAAGTATTGCGCTCTTCCCATTGTTGAGCAAACTGAGACCAAAAATGCCCAAGGTCAGATTGTACCCAAGTTCTCTGACTTCAAAGGCAGTGCCCTTTCCACTAGTACAATGGGTATTCAGTTGCACTTGACATAAATTATACTTAAAGGATGATCATGTGACCACCTATGTTTGCATATATGTTTATTCCCTAATATTCTGTTGAAGATGGTTTGGCAAACAAACACCCCCTATTTTTGATATGCCAGCTCTCTCTATGCAAGATGTGTTGCAAAATCTGTCATTGTTTCAGAAGAACAGGAAGGAAAGAGAACCAGATGCTTTGAAGACAGCCCCCAGATTCAATATTCAATGCCTTACATCCACAACATTCAATATTATGACTTTTCATGTAACTTGAGATGTTTGGGCAATTGGACAACTGGGTCATCTCTTTTATTATTAGCACACTCAAACAGCAGTAGAAAAACAACCTTCCATTTGTTTCTTACTGATATTTATTGTTTTGAATAATGCCACTTTTCAGAAGTGTACTCATGTGCTCACTTAGACAGGCTGACAAAGTGAAAACTTGTACGTGAGGCGATGTACCCTTTGGGCCATTCTTTAAGACATATTTAGTGCAGTGACAAGTCAAGTTAAACATCAGAAACAGAGAACAAAGCCCGGCGTCTCGCATTCCCATGATCCAGCTCCTGCTCTCCACCACAGGACCTGCAATGACAATCTGGCAGAACATAGAACACAGATGGCTACCAACTGACGTGAAAAGTAAATTTTATTAAACATGTTTACATAACATGAGTTGGAAGTTCATTTAAAAGCACAGGGGAGTGTTAAGACAAGTGGTCAAAATAGAAAGATACTACCCAATTGTACTTAGTCAATTATTGGCCACTAAGACAGAACGAACTCCAGTTATAGTGCACCAATGCTTCACCTTTTCTTGCTCAACAGGACGAGCAGTAGTCAATCCGTACCCAATGGAATGGTGGGCAGATAAGTCTGGCATGTTAAATCATAATTAATAATTCACTCGGTGCAGGCAGTATGTCTAATGGATTAAAACCTAGTGTGTACACAATTTCTACATGTGTTACAGCCCCACAGTAGGAATCTACACCAAAATAATTTATAAGAAGGTTTGGTCCGAACTACATCACGTTTTCCATAGGGTAAAAAATAAAGTCCATCTATAGACATTTTGCGCCAGACTAACCAACCGAGTCTGGCTAAAACCTGCCAAATGTCTATAACAAAAATGGATGGCTTAGATTTCTTGGTTATTTCAGTATAGTAATTAACGAGCAAACTGTACAAGTACATGCAACATACAAGCCGGCCTACGTGGAGCTAACATACATTATTAAATTACCTTTTTGTTTCTTTACTTTTTTTTTTTTTTACAAAACATGCATGCAGCTTTGAATAGTTCCAAGTCATGCTGCTCTATCTGTGTGATCACAAAATTGAATGGCCCATAAAAGGAAGGAAAAACCTATCAATGCACCTGCACGGTCTGCAGTTGGTAGCACATCACAAGGGAACGTCAAGGCCAAGAAAAACTCAAATGAAGAAAATGCAAATTGAAATTGGACTTTTTTTTTTCCTCAAAAAAGTAAGATACTTTGTGTTAAAAAATCAAGCTTTGTGCTTGCATCAATCTCAAAGAAATGTAAACTAAAATTGGATAAAAACATTAGTTAAGTGCAGAATATTTCAACTGGAACTCCCAGTGGAATATTGAACAGCCCATACCATGCTCTATCCAGGGCCGACAGGTGTGTCTAAAGGGAGACACAGCAGAGAAGCCTGGGTATAGCTGAAAGTGTCATATGCTTAATTCCATTTCTGGTCAACATTGTGGGACGTCAAAGGTATAGTTCCTATGCATGAATGTGATTATTCTCTCATGGACATTAGAAAGAGAACAGTATTAACAAGGAGTGGTTTCAATGTTAGAAACTAAGATTAAGCTGTTGCAGTCCCCAGCCTTGGTTACAGATAGGTTTCTTCAAAAGCCTTTCATGCAAAACATAGACTTTTTTATTTTTATGCTTTGTCCAGAATGCAAAAAGAACAGTGGTGCTTATCATCTTGGGAGGGAAACATTCTGGCCTCTTGGTTGGCTTTGGGTTTCTACACATAAGACTTTGAGGAGATAATACTTGGGGTAGGGGAGAGGGAGCGGGGAACATGAGACCTTTAATTGGTATCACTTTGCCAGGATGTTGCACAGTTGGAGGGGAGGTGCTTACAGAGAGGTTCTGCAGCCCTTTATTGGTGATATGGGAAAAAAGAGGGGAAGGGTCTCTATTAGCATGGTGTGGACTGTCACAACATGGGTGAAGAGAGGGTCACACAGCCAAAAACTAGAGGAAATAACAAGTACAGAAAACACTGCTCAAACACCAGGGGAAATAACACTGCTTGCAGTCTGGGTAAGAACATGTAGAACACAAGATTTTCCAGAGTGAGGGCTTCCAGTTTGTTCAATTGTGTGTACTTGTGTGTGTGTGTGTGTGTCTGTTTGTGAATTTGAAATTTCCCCTCCTCTTTTTGCTAAGTTAGAAGCATCAGTGACTCTCACTAGCAAATTGACTTTTTTTTTATTATTATAATTTGATAGATGCCCTTAATCTGTCATTTGAAGCCAGGTTTAAACAAACAATTCAGACATATTTTTGGATAGCTATAACAGGTAAAACAGAAGTTGATTGTCTGTCTCCAACAATGTTTTTGATCACATAATATCTAGTTCGGGTTATTATCCTGGATTGGTAGCATTTTACTTAGCTAGGATCCATTCTCTACAAGTTCACTATGATCGAATGCAAGGAGGCCCGGTTGAACTTTCCAGAGATGATTGGGAAGCCCTGCGAGTGAGGGGTGCAAGGGTTGGGTCCACCAGTGATGAAGGCGGGAACAATTTATACCATCCTATTACCATGCTGGACAGATCAAGTTCCTCCAACAGGATCTGAGCTACACCCATGAAACACTTATGATCCATTCGCCCATAGTCCCCCCAGACGATCACCTGCAGAGAGAGAATCATGCACAAAAAAAGAGTTAATACAACGCAAAAGGGCCACCTCTTTTCATGCTTTTAAGTGGGAAAGTAAGTGGAAGGAGAGCCAGTTTGGATGGCAGAGAAAAGACCACCACAGATTAAAACATGGTGCTCAAGGGAGTTCCTAGAATTCTAATATGTAAACAGCCACTTTTTCTATTCATTTAGGGATTGTCCAAAGTTAAATATATTTTAAAAATATTATATTTCCTTGACAATAATTTTTCTAAGGGAAAGAACAAGCTAGTAAAATGTTGATAAACTCACAAAACTGTAAGATGTATCTGAACAACTTTGAATTACTTGAATGATAATAGCTAACATTTATATAGCCTTAAGGTCTGCATTAAGTAGATAATCTCATTTGTTCCTCTCAGCAACCTTAACATACAGGTAACTTATTACTAGCCTCATTTTACAGATAAGGAGATTTTACAGAGGTCAAAAAAGGTTCAATAGCATATAGCTATTGAAATGTCTGAAGCAGGATTCAAATTCAGGTCTTCCTGACACTAGGCCCAGTGATCTTCTACTACACCATCTGTTATTGCTGTTGTTCAGTTGTTTCAGTTGTGTCAGACTCTTCATGACCCTATTTGGGATATTCCTGGCAAAGACACCAGAGTGGTTTGCCATTTCCTTTTCCAGCTCATTTTACAGATGAGGAATTGAGGTAAACTGGGTTAAATGACTTGCCCAGGGACACACAGATAGAGTTTGAGGCTAGATTTAAACTTGGGTCCTCTTGACTCCAGGGCCAGTGCTCTATCCACTATTTCAGCTAGTTTCCCACTGCAGCATCTACCTGTCACTTATAGCTAAATAACAATAACATTTAAATGGCTCCTTATTATTTTCAATGCACTTTGCAAATATCATCTCATTTTATCTTCACAATAGTACCTAGGTGATAGGTGCTATTGCTGTCCTATTTTACAGATAAGGGAATTGAGGCAGTCTTAGGTTAGCTGATTTTTCCAGGGTAACACACCTAGAGAGTATTCAGATTTGAACTCAGGCTTTCCTGATTCTAGGAAGTTCTATCTACTGTGCTACCCAACTGCCTCAATAATTGATTAATTCATACTGATATTCCTAAGCTGATTCCTCATTTTCATAGGCTGATAGGATAGAGGAGTTGGGGTGGGTCTCAGAGATCATCCAGTATAAATCCTTGCCTGATGTACAAATCTTCTTTATGAGATGCTGGGTGAGTATTTGTTTAGTTGATTGGACAATTTAAAGGAGAAGGTTGCTCTTTTTCTCATGAGGCAACAGTGCACTGCCTTTCTGAACAGCCTTAATTCCCAGAAAGCTCTTAGTAATAACAATTCACCTTTATGCAGCATGCTATTGTTTATAAATCACTTTCCTTCTGACAGCTCCATTAAGAGGTCTATGGTTAACTCCATGTTACAGATGAGGAAGTACTGCTTCAGAGATGTTAACAGATATGCTGATGGGTACACAACCTGCATAATCTTTAGGAAACTTCCACCCAGTGGTCCTAACAACTTTTTTTTTTTTAAGTTCATTCAATCAGTCGATACACATAAATTAAACCATGACAATGTACCAGACATTATGATAAGAAACTGAGGTTACAAACACATAGATGAAACAATCCCTTTATTCATATAAAGAGCATATACCGTGTGTATGCATATGCATATGTGTATATACATTCACGTATACATATACATTCAAAATACACACAAAATAAAAACAAGGCAATTTGGGGGGAATGGCATCAGCAGCTGGGATCACCAGAAAAGACCATGTAGGAAATGCCATTTGTTTTGTTTAAGCTGAATTTTGAAGGAAAATAGGGGTTCTTAGAGATGGCAATAATGAAGGTATATTTTCTAGACTTGGGGGACATCCTATCAAAGGGCATGGAGACAGTGAATAGAACATTATGTGTGAAGAATAGCAAAGCCCATTTGGCTGGATTGTAGAGTAGGTAAAGGGGATTAATGTATATAATAAAGATTGAAGAGGATAGATTGGTGCCAAGTTGCGAAGAGTTTTTAGGGCTAAATAGAGCAGCCTGCCTTTGATCTTGGAAGTTAGAAACCACTAGAATTTATGATGTTAGGAGGTTGATATACAGATCAACCTGTATGCTAGAAATAGCACTTTGGCCTCTGTGTATGTAATGAACTGGAGAGGGAAAAGACTTTGGGCAGGGAGAGTCATTAGGAGGTTATTGCAATAACCTAGGCAACAAGTGATAAGGCCCTGAACAAAGGTGATGGAAAGCAGGAGGCCAATTTGACCTATGTTTTGGAAGTAGAAGCTTTGGCAACTGACTGACTATAAAGGTCAAGGAATTGAGGATGATTCCTAGTTTGTGATCCTGGGTGACTGGAAGGGTGGCAGTTCTGTGTATGGGAATAAGGGATTACAGGAAGTGGGATGAGTTCAGAGAAAATGAAAGAAGTTCCATTTTGGATTATTGAGTTTGAGACCCCTATGGCACAACAAATTTGAAATGTCCAATAGACAATCAATAGTCATAGATTTAAAGCTTGAAAGGATCTCAGGGGGGCAGCTAGGTGGCACAGTGGATAAAGCACTGGCCCTGGATTCAGGAGGACCTGAGTTCAAATTCTGCCTCAGACACTTGACACTTATTAGCTATGTGACCCTGGGCAAGTCACTTAACCCTCAATGCCCCACAAAAAAAAAAAGGATCTCAGAGGCCATTGAGTTCAACCCACCCATTTTAAAGATAAGAAAACTGGGGCCTAGGAGGGTTATTTGTCTAATATTACAAAGGTAACAACATTAGAAGCAACAACAATCATTCCTCATTGCTTTTCCCCACAGAGTACTGTGCTAGAAATTCTTATTTTGTTATTCATCAAGCTGGAAAAGCTTTACATATTTGGCTTGGTAATGAATTGGCTTCCTCATTTTTCTAATATTCACCCCTCCCTACCCTTTGTTTTTCCTTCTTGTAGACCCTTGGTTCTTCTTTGATGAACTCAATCTAATTTCTGGGCATTTCAAGTTCTTATTCAGTTATATATTCAAGCAGTTTTGAAGCCCTCAGACATTTAGGCACATATATTCTGTCTGCCTGTCTTTGCGTCCGCTGTTTAGGGAGGTGAACAAGAAGGGGAATGTAGAAGTGATCACTTTTAGCCCTTGCATTAAACAACAACAACAACAACTGATTACCAACCTGAAGAACTTTACCCTGTGGACTTTCATCAAAAACTAGGGACTGTTGATACAGAGGATCAAGGGTTTTTCGGGCAATTCTTGTTTTCTTCTTTGCTATGCAGGCTCCATTTTCCAAAAGATAGACTTTCACATATGGAGCTGGAAGAAAAGAGATTATGATATGAGTGAATTAATTCAAATGCCCTTTGAAGATCATGATTGTTTAGTGATCCAGTAGTTATGGAGACTACTATGTGTTTCAATATTTTTAAAAGTCATATATCACTGTAATTTCAAATTGATAACATATTGAAGAAAATAAAAAGAAAGCTCTGTAGGACAGGTCCTCTTTTTATATACAGTGCAACAGGGATCATGTACATGGATTTCAGCCCAGTTCCAAAACAAGAAACTATTAAAATGGGCAACTGCTTGATCCATGTAGAATATTAATTAATTTTAAAATTTAACTAATAATTTATTAAACAATATCATTTTTTATCTCAATTAACTAAGACTTTTCCTTACCAGGTGTAGATTTGGAACCAGGTTTTTGAGTGAGGCTTCTTGCTCTGATAACTTCCACTTCTAATTGACCCTTTTTATCCTCCATTCCAATCTGTATATCACCTAAAAAGGGAAAGAGTGACAAATAAAATGGTTATTACCTCTTTTATTTTATTCTTTTAAAAACTCTTTTATCTACATTATATAGGAATGCTGCTTTTTTTTTTGTGATGTGATGAGAGTTAAATGACTTGCCCAGGGTCACACAGCTAGTAAGTTTCAAGTGTCTGAGACCAGATTTGAATTCAGGTCCTCCTGAATCCAGGGCCAGTGCTTTATCTACTGCACCACCTAGCTGCCCTGGAATGTTGCTATTTTAAAATGTTTCCTCTCCTTAATTTGTTCTAGGTTGATAGCTACTTTGATTTGGATCATACAAGATAATGATATATTGTTATTAGCAGCATGCAATTCTGGAAGAATTGGAGAGACTTAGCAAAAGTTAAATAGGCATAAAACCAAATGGGCTTTTGGAAAATACTGAGGGAGAAAAGGCACTGATTAACTAGCTGCATGATTTTCTTGCAGACAGTTTGGCATGTCATACAATGATTGCTAATGCTGGGACTTGTGGGACCTAGGCCCAATTGAGGTTTTTACTTTGTTATCCTTTTATAACTTAGTTTTATTTACTAGATTTAATGTTTCTTTTTTTAATAGAGTTAATGAACTAAATGATCTAAATGGTCCTTAAAGTTATTAACAATGTAGACAGTATGATGAAGAATCCACAACCTTACAAGGGGAGAATAACACATTTTACAGATTGGAAGGGACATGAGTAACCATTTTACCTAATTTATTCCTTAAAAAGTATTCGTTTTCTGGACATACTCAACTCCCCTGTACATACTTGACAAGTAGTCCTTTCTATATACTTAATAAGCGGCCCTCCAGTTTGTGTGGAAAACCTTCAGTGAAGAGGAATCCACTCCAATGGTTAGGAAGCTTTTCTTCACTTTAAGCCTAAATTAACCTCTTTGAAATTTCTACCCATTGTATTACCCATTGGTTCTGCTCTCAGGAGACATAGAACAAATCTCTCTTGTAGGTAATAGCCATTCAAATACTTGAAGACACCTATTAAGTGTTCCTCATCTCCCCCTAAATCTCTTCTCCAGACAAAATGCCCCAAGTTTATTCCACTGATCCTCATATATTAAGGACTTGGGCCCTTCGCCTTTGTAGTTGCCTTCTTAGAAATTCTCCAGCTTATTAGCATTCTTCCTAAAGTGTGGCTTCCAGAATTGAACAATATCCATTGTGGTTTTACCAGGATAAGTATAGCCAGACTATCACTTTACTCTTCCTGGAAGCTAAATCTCTCAAAATTCAGCCTAAGATTTCATTAGCTTTCATGGTTGTCATTTCAAACCACTGATTCATATTGAGCTTGGGGTCTCCCCAAATCCCAGATATTTTCTAGATAAACAGTCATCTAGTCATTGTTCAGTCATTTTTCAGTTGTGTACAACTCTTTGTGACCTTATTTGGAATTTTCTTGGCAAAGATACCAGAGTGGTTTGCCATTTCCTTCTTCAGATCATTTATAGATGAGGGGAGTGAGGCAAACAGGGTTAAGTGATTTGCCCAACGACACACAGCTAGTAAGTGTCTGAGGCCAGATTTGAACTCAGGAAGATGAGTCTTCCTGACTTCAGGCCAGTACTTTATATATTCCATTAACCTAGATGGCCCTGTCTAGCCATCCCTCCCTCATTTTGGACTCAGGATCTTATTTTTTTAAAATCCAAATGTGAGACTTCACATTTATCTTTCATAAGGCCAACTATGTGGCACAGTGGACAGAGCACTATGCTTGGAATCAGGAAAATTTCACATTTGTCCTACATAAATCACATCTAATTTGATCTGGTTATGGTGTTTCAAGATCTTTTTGAATCCCCACTCCATCATCCATTGGGTTACCAATACTTGCCAACTTTGTATCACTAGAAAAGTTTATAAGCATCTTATCTATCTCTTCATTTGAGTCATTAATAAAAATGTGAAAGAACACACAAATAATATAATGTTAGCAAGCTATTTACTAGAGTGTTCATGAAGAACGTGCTTAAATTATTATAAGGTTTCTGACTATTGAACTGATCCCATGTGGATACAAAGCAGTGATGGGAAGGACATGAGAAACAACCTCATGAAAGTGGTGGTTGGATTTTTTTTTAAAAGACTTGATTGCTTTCCTTTCCCTGTGAGCAAATTTCAAAGATATGAAAGTGTGATTATTCTGCTCACCTTAGTAGAGTTTGACACAATTTGTTTATTATCTTTCCAGTACTATAAACTATTATTTTGTCTTCCCAACACAATATGTCTTTGTGGACTGATATACAGACCAGAATGACTAGCACCAATAACAGTGGCTTGCTGCTTCTACACGCAAGTGATTAATACAGATTTAATCATAATCTAACAAGAATTTCCATCAGTGGATTATATAGCCACATGTATTAAAGGTTAAATCATTGTTTTAGGACACGATAGCAACTTTTTTGTTGCCTTACTTACAAAAACTGAGGACAGAATCTAGGCAGAAGGTTGAAAGAGCCCTGATTTCAGTAATTAAATACTTTTCTTGATGGTGACTTTGACACCTTCTGGATTCAATGATTGCAAGTAGTATTGGAATATGCAGATACCATGGTCATTGTACTTACTCCATGCCTTTTTGAAGGTTTTTATTTTCACTGATATATACACAAATGAAATAGGAGTGAACCCAGAGATTACTCTTACCCATAGCAGGAGTTGCTAGTGTTTGTCGTCCAACAAGTTGAGCTGGTCCTAGTCCATCGAGGAAATCACTGAATTGACTGTCAGCTCCCAATCGAACCCCAGGAAATATTAGGCTACAAGGACAGTGAAAATTAAAAAAAAATAAAAACAAAGAAAAATAAAATAACTAGCTTTGTTAGAACATATACACATCCCAGAATCATTTTATATGAAACAATGAATTTCTATTATTTATAATTTATTAAAATATATATTATTCCATAACTGTACTGCTTATCTACATATCTTTTCAGATTTATTCTTCATGTAGTTTTCCTGACATGATGGCTGTTTGAAAATATTTGAAAGGCTATGGCAGGCATAGTGGTACATACCTGTGATAGTAGCTAGTGGGGAGGCTGAAAGTGGTGGGATCTCTTGACCTTTGGAATTCTGAGCTATTGTCAACTAAGCTGATAAGAAGTCTAAGATGAGTATCAGTGTGGTGAGCCTCTAGAAGCATAGGACCGCCAGGTTTCTTATAGAGGGATAAACCCATACTACTCAGAAATAGGGTATAGTCAAGGTTCCTGGGGCTATAGAATTGGGCCCCTGGAGAAAATAAGGAAATTCAGTATTTTTTTTAAAAGTATTTAGGGATTGTCAAATGGAAGATGAATTGATGTCTTCTCTTTTGCTTGAGAAGGCAAAATAAGGAATAATACTTAGAATTTCCAAAGAGCAAAATTTAGGCTTAATGTCAGGAAAGACTTACAAATAATTAGAGCTATCCCAAAATTGAAGGCATTACCTTATGGTTTGGAGCCCTCCCCACCTCCTTTCACAGGGCTTCTTAATCTGAGGTCTGTGAACTTGTTTTAGAAATATTTTGATAACTATTAATGTGTTTCATTTTGTGCACCTAAAGATATTATTCTAAGGAGTCAATAGACTTCACCAGATTATTTAATGGGTCCCATGGTCTAGAATAGTTTAAAAATTCCTGCTAGAGGTTTTCAAGGTAAGACTAAATGTCTACTTTCTGGCGATGTTGCAGAGGGGATTC